>NW_012112142.1:5476467-5483798 GCF_000951035.1 Colobus angolensis palliatus | reverse complement strand
CGGCTAATTTTTTGTCTTTTTAGTAGAAACGAGGTTTCACCGTGTTAGCCAGGATGGTCTCCATCTCCTGACCTTGTGATCCGCCCACCTCGGCCTCCCGAAGTGCTGGAATTACAGGCATGAGCCACCTCTCCTGGCCAGGTGCCACTAGCTTTTTAAGAAAAATTGGAATCTGCAATCTGTACTGCTAACATCCTAAGCCAAGTTCTCAACATGTCTTGCTTGGTCTCTTCTCAACACACCAGCCAGAGTAACCAGTTAAAACATGGTACATTATGTGTGTCCTCTTAAGTCACTTCTGGTCCTAGAGTAAAGGCCAGTATTCCTCACCGTGGCCATCAGGGTCCAACATGATCTGACACTACTCCCACCCGATCCCCCTCTGACTTTTTCTCCTCAAGTCCTAGGCTTCCACTGCTAGACTTTGTTCAAAAATCCCAGGCATTGGCCGGGCAGGGTGGCTCACGTCTGTAATCCCAGCACTTTGGGAGGCCGAGGCGGGCAGATCACAAGGTCAGGAGATTGAGACCATCCTGGTTAGCATGATGAAACCCCGTCTCTATTAAAAAAAAAAAAATTAGCCAGGTGTGGTGGCAGGCGCCTGTAGTCCCAGCTACTCGGGAGGCTGAGGCAGGAGAATGGCGTGAACCCAGGAGGCAGAGCTTGCAGTGAGCCGAGATTGTGCCACTGCACCTCCAGCCTGGGCGGCAGAGCGAGACTCCATCTCAAAAAAAAAAAAAAAAAATCCCAGGCATGCTCCCTCCTTGAAGCTTTGCACGAAGTTTCCCCTTCTCAGAATGTCCTTTCCCTAGATATTCTTCTCATTCCTTTATGTTCTTCAGGTCGTTACTCGGATGTCACCTGACGACTATATTTAACATTGTCAACTTCCCCTCCCCAACTTTTCATATTCCTTTCTCTGCTTTATTTTTTCTTTTCCATAGGACTTACCACCATCTACCACAATACATATTTTACTTCGTTTTTTTTCCCCTTCTTTCTGCCCAAATGAGTGAGTCCCAATGATGAATCAGGCTTTGTATACTATATGAGAGAACACTTACCTCCATAGAACTTAGTGGTGGAGACAAAAGGAACCAAAAAAAAAATCAATAAAATTGTATAAAATGCTGTGGAGAAAACCAGAAAAGATCTGAGAAGTTACCATGCAGGGCAGTCTAATTGCATAACTTCAAAAGACCACTCTACCAGCTATGGAAAATAAAGCAGAAGTGAAGGGAAGTTAGAAAGCTCTTTACAGTAGTGAGGGGTGGTAGGTGCCTGGGCTACAAGGGTTTCTGGCCCCGGTAAGGATAGCAGGAATGGAAATGGAAAACTGAATTGTAAGTATCTTTAGAAGTGAGCAAACAAGACTTGGCAGGAGATTGGATTCCAGAGGAGAAGCAATGAGAGAAAGGAAGAAATCAAAGATAATTCTGAAGTTTTTTATTTGAACAACTGTGTAAATGGTGATACTAGTTACTGAGATAGAAAATTTAAGGGTTAGGAACAGGTTTGAGAGAAATTGAGTTCTGTTATGGACATTTAGTTTAATAAGAGACATTCAATAGGCATGTTAGATATGCTGTTGGATATGCACATCTAATGTTCAGAAAGATTTGAACTGCAGATATAAATGTGGCAGCTTATCTTGGTCTGCTCAGACTGCCGCAAGAAAATACCATAGCCTGAGTGGCTTAAACTACAGAAATTTATTTTCTCACAGTTCTGGAAGCTCATCCCATGCCCATAGTGGGGCATATACTCATTTATTAGAATGGTGAGATGACCATCTGCCCTGTTTAAGCTGTTTTTCCCACTCTCTTGGCTGACCATGTATACCTGAAGTGAATGTGCACGTGATGGCATGCTGCTCTAGTCTTTTTACCTCAGCACACTTTTTTTTTTTTTCCCCAACCTCAGCACATTTACCTCATGCCCTTGGGTCAGTTCTACTCTCTCCCCTCAGGAAGACCAGGCCCAGAAAGCAATCTCTCCTATTCATCTCCATTCTCTGTTTTGAAGCATTTTGCTGAGGGAGAGTTAACTTATTCTTGGATGCTTGTCTTTAAGGGTTTTTTCTTTCCTTTCTTCTTTCCTCAAGTTACCATAGAAAAAAATCTGTTTATCTCCTCCTCATTTCATGAGCCAAAAAACTCAACTCATGGCTGATAAGATTAATATTACTGATATCTATATCAGTGTGTCTCAAATTTGGATAAATTATTTAGAGGTAAACATAAAATTAAAGAATTATATTGATAATTTCTGCAGATACCTAGTGTTGAGTTATTCTATTATAATGTTACTTAAATATATACACACATAAAATAGGTTAAATTTCTTATGCATATAACTTTTATATAGCTCAGAAATCAAAACAACTGTAAAACCAATAATTAATGACATTAATGTGGAGAGATGATGTTTTTCTTAAACTAAATTACCACTTGCAATGTAAAAATGATACTACAGGATTTTAAAATTTGGCCTGCAATGACCAAGTCTCTAGTCACTTGTTTTATGATTGTTTAAAAAACAACTTTCTTTATAGCACACTGAGGACACTTGACCTTCATTAGTCACAAGCACATCATTTTTCTCTTAAGTGTACCACCAAGTTGTAGTTTTTGGAACTAAAGCAATCAGAAACAGCAATTACTTGGCACTACTTTTTTTTCTTTTTTTTTTTTTTTTTGAGCCAGGGTCTCGCTCTGTCACCCAGGCTGGAGTGCAATGGCATGATCATGGCTCACTGCAGCTTTCACCTTCTGGGTTCAGGTGATCCTCTGGCACCCAGCTAATTTTTTGTATTTTTTGTAGAGATGGAGCTTTGCCATGTTGCCCACGCTGGTCTCACACTCCTGGGACCAACCATCTGCCTGCCTCAGCCTCACAAAGTGTTGGGATTACAGGAATGAGCCACCGCCTCTGGCCGCAGTACCATTCTTAATGATCACTTTATAATAAAGAAGATCTGGAATATGCTTATCCTATTATTATTTTATTAGATTGTCACTGAAATTTCACTTTCTTTGGTTTTAGTAACCTGTTGTCCACAGTGATCTGAAAATAGTAAATGGAAAATTTCAGAAATAAGTAATTTATAAGTTTTAAATAACTTATTACAAAATATAATTGTTCTATTATTGTTAACCACTTACTGTGTGTCCAATTTATGAATTAAACTTTATCATAAGTATATATGTATAGGAAAAAACATAGTATATGCATATAGGATTTGGGACTATCTACAGTTTTAAGCATTCACTGGGGGTCTGGGAACCTATCCCCCACATATAAGTGGGGACTACTGTATTCAATTTTAAATGAAATGGATAAAAGCAAAAAGCCCTGTAATATGAGTGTTCACATTCCTTTTAGAGTCTTCACCTCCATATATTTGCTTTTCATTTACTGCTTTGATTAACGCCCCCACAATTAGTAAGACTTTGTATTGGCTTTTGGTTTGTTTTTGTTTTTGAGACAGGGTCTCTGTTGCCCAGGGTGGAGTACAGTGGCACAATCATGGCTCACTGTTGCCTTGACCTCCTGGGCCCAAGCAGATCTCCCACCTCAGCCTTCCTAGTAGGTAGGACTACAGGCACATGCTTCCACGCCTCGCTAATTTATTTTTCCCGCCATGTTGCTCAGGCTGGTCTAGAACCCCTGGGCTCAAGCAATCATGAGCCACCTCACTCAGCCCTTTTCAAGCTTTCTATACATTTTAATGTAGAAATTTGTTGTTGTAAAAATGCATTTGTTCTCCATACTTTTGTTTTCTATCTCTTTTATCTTTGGCCCCAGGTAGAGGAAGAAAAAGTCTTGTTCAAACAGTGAAACTGGGCCGGGCATGATGGCTCATGCCTGTAATCCCAGCACTTCAGGAAGCTGAGGCAGACGGATCACTTCAAGTCAGGAGTTCCAGACCAGGCTGGTCAACAGGGCGAAACACCGTCTCTACTAAAAATACAAAAAAATTAGTTGGGTGTGTAATCCCAGCTATTCGGGAGGCTGAAGTAGGAGAATCACTTGAACCCCAGAGGCAGAGGTTGCAGTGAGCCAAGATCGCGCCACTGTGCTCCAGCCTGGGCAACAGAGCAAAACTGTCTCAAAAAAAAAAAAGAAAAGAAAAGAAACAGTGATACTTAAAGTTGCAGCCCTCAGTTCTATTTTAATTGTACACTGCTCAACCCTTCAAGCATCAAAAATAAATGCCCACCTTTTTCCCTTAAAAAAAAAAAAAAGGATTCATACTAAAGTCCGCCCCCCCCCCAAAATTTTACATTTTTAAATTTTTTTAATTTTTTTTTTTTTTTTGTAGAGACAGGGTCTCACTTTGTGGGCCCAAACTGGTTTCAAACTCCTGGCCTCAAGCGATACCCCCACCTTGGCCTCCCCAAGTGCTAGGATTATAGGCATAAGGCACTGAGCCCGGCCAAGCTCTTTCGTTTTAATATAAGAATTTATACTAACATGTTATTTTGTTTCTTAAGGTTGGAATACACACCAAGGCTTGGTTTATTGCTGGAATCTTTTTGCTGTTGACTATACCTATATCACTGTGGGTGATATTGCAACACTTAGTGCATTATACACAACCTGAACTGCAAAAACCAATAATAAGGTACGTCTTAATATATTTTGATTCCACCAGTGTTGTGTTGGCTTACTTTATAAATATGACATAAAACGTTTTAAATTTATGTTTTCCTTTTCCAATAGGATTCTTTGGATGGTACCCATTTACAGTTTAGATAGTGTAAGTATATTTCATTTTTATCTCATTAACTAAGAACTTGTTTGATGATACTAACTATAATTACAGAATGCTTAATGAAAGTTATTTTATTGACAATAAGGAGTCAGATTAATAAGAAAAGTAAAAAGATTCACTTGTTTCTAATGTTGATAGAGAATATAAAGTATGATAATTAAAAATGTAAAATGTGATATTATAAATGTTTAAAAATCTATAGCTGTTTGCTTTCTTTTAAACTTTCAGATTGGTAAAGAATGTAATATTTTAAATTATATTACCACTCTTTTTATTTATTAAGTCTTTTATTTGAACCAAAAATTTAAAAAGCTTCCCCAATAGATACATATGAAATTGTTATAGATGACTGCTTCTAATTTGAGTAAATATAAAGAAAATATCTTCAGTAGCATTATCTATGATATTAAGAAAAACTTCAGATCTAAGAACTTAAGTACTTACTTTAGCTTCTCTCTTTGTTCATTATTTACCCCCAACCACTTACGTTTTTGTTTACCAATATCTAAGATGTTTATTGCTTTTAAAAATTCATTTCACAGATTGATAGTCCTCATAATGATAAATTTTAGAGAGTCCTATGTAAGTATATGACAAGACATCTAAAGCGTAAAAATTAGCTTATTGTGAGTACCATGAATGGAGTGGTGATTCATTTTATCTTAGCTGCAACTATCTTTTAACATCTGTGCTTTTTCATAGTGGATAGCTTTGAAATATCCCAGCATTGCAATATATGTGGATACCTGCAGAGAATGCTACGAAGCTTATGTAATTTACAACTTTATGGGATTCCTTACCAATTATCTAACTAACCGGTATCCAAATCTGGTATTAATCCTTGAAGCCAAAGATCAGCAGAAACATTTCCCTCCTTTATGTTGCTGTCCACCATGGGCTATGGGAGAGTAAGTATGTTTGGTTTAATTCTTTTATGTTTTGGTTTTTCGTTTAAGCAGAGTTTTTAAGTAGCAGTCAGCTCTTTACAAGGTAGTACATTAAGTATTAATAGCAGAACAATAAGTATAAGATAGAGTTCCTGATGCAGTTCCTAGTTGTTTGAAGGCTAACAAAACAGTTTTGTAATCCCCACATATATGTTAGTCTTTTTTACATTATTAATCCCAAATCCAAAAATTAAAGGATTGCAGGTAAAAACAGTAATCATTTAATCAATATGCTTTTGCAGTTGAGAACCAAGGTCTGCAGATTTTACATAAGAACACACAGCTAGTTAAAAGACAAAGACAAGATAGTCTAGATTGTAGAACGGCATATGATATGAAGTAGGAGCAATAAGTAACAGTGTTTGGCTTATTATATGTTCATGTAGGACATTGAAATTAATGTCATTTCATTTTGAAAAATAAATTGAGGTTACAATTGCATTTATTATACAAATGAACCATTTGGTATTTTTCAGCAAGCAAACATTTGAAAACAGTGTTTTAGAAAGATTAATTTTGCAATATCATAAAGGATGAATTGGAGGGAAGAAGATTCCAGAGATGGGGAGATAGGAGTTTATAATAATCTATTTGTGAAATAAAATTGAAAAGGAGGGATGAGATTGGAATAGAAAAGAAAGGCAATAAGAGAATGCAACTGAAAAATCAATAGGACGTGTCCACTAATGCAACCACCCAAGGGGTTCACTTTGCCAGCCACCTACACAGAACTGATTCATCCAGAGGGGAATTGCAAAAGATAAAAAGTAATTCAGACAGAGCCAGCTGTGCGGGAGACAGGAGTTTTATTGTTACTCAAATCAGTCTCCCCAGGCATTGGGGAGCAGAGTTTTTAAGGTTAATTTGCTGGGTAGGGGGAAGCCAGTGAGCCAGGAGTATGATTGGTGAGAGGTGAAATCGTAGGGAGTCGAAGCTGTCCACTTGTGCTGAGTCAGTTCCTGGGTGGGGGCCACAAGGTCAGATGAGCCAGTTTATTGATCTGGTGGTGCCAGCTGATCCAACAAATGCAGGGTCTGCAAAATATCTCAAGCACTGATCTTAGGAGCAGTTTAGGGAGGGCCAGAATCTTATAGCCTCCAGCTGCATGACTCCTAAACCATACTTTCTTTTTTTTTTTTTTTTGCCAAAGCATTTATTCTGGAGTTTCTCAGCCTTTTTATTTATTTATTTATTTTTTAATTATACTTTAAGTTCTAGGGTACATGTGCACAACGTGCAGGTTTGTTACATATGTATACATGTGCCATGTTGGTGTACTGCACCCATTAACTCATCATTTACATTAGGTATATCTCCTAATGCTATCCCACCCCCCTCCCCACAATAGGACCCGGTGTGTGATGTTCCCCTTTCTGTGTCCAAGTGATCTCATTGTTCAATTCCCACCTGAGTGAGAACGTGCGGTATTTGGTTTTCTGTTCTTGCAATAGTTTGCTGAGAATGATGGTTTCCAACTGCATCCGTGTCCCTAGAAAGGACACAAACTCATCGTTTTTTATGGCTGCATAGTATTCCATGGTGTATATGTGCCACATTTTCTTAATCCAGTCTGTCACTGATGAACATTTGGGTTGATTCCAAGTCTT
>NW_012112142.1:5475185-5475857 GCF_000951035.1 Colobus angolensis palliatus | reverse complement strand
CCAAGTCTTTGCTATTGTGAATAGTGCCGCAATAAACATACGTGTGCATGTGTCTTTATAGCAGCATGATTTATAATCCTTTAGGTATATCCCCAGTAATGGGATGGCTGGGGCAAATGGTATTTCTTGTTCTAGATCCTTGAGGAATTGCCACACTGTTTTCCACAATGGTTGAACTAGTTTACAGTCCCACCAACAGTTTGAAAGTGTTCCTATTTCTCCACATCCTCTCCAGCACCTGTTGTTTCCCGATTTTTTAATGATTGCCATTCTAACTGGTGTGAGATGGTATCTCATTGTGGTTTTGATTTGCATTTCTCTGATGGCGAGTGATCACGAGCATTTTTTCATGTGTCTGTTGGCTGTATGAATGTCTTCTTTTGAGAAGTGTCTGTTCATATCCTTTGCCCACTGTTTGATGGGGTTGTTTTTCTCTTGTAAATTTGTTTGAGTTCTTTGTAGGTTCTGGATATTAGCCCGTTTGTCAGATGAGTAGATTGCAAAAATTTTCTCCCATTCTTTAGGTTGCCTATTCACTCTGATGGTAGTTTCTTTTGCTGTGCAGAAGCTCTTTAGTTTAATTAGATTCCATTTATCAATTTTGGCTTTTGCTGCCGTTGCTTTTGGTTTTTAGACATGAAGTCCTTGCCCATGCCTATGTCCTGAATGGTA
>NW_012112142.1:5468865-5474928 GCF_000951035.1 Colobus angolensis palliatus | reverse complement strand
TTTCCCAGCACCATTTATTAAATAGGGAATCCTTTCCCCATTTCTTGTTTTTGTCAGGTTTGTCAAAGATCAGATGGCTGTAGATGTGTGATATTATTTCTGAGGGCTCTGTTCTGTTCCATTGGTCTATATCTCTGTTTTGGTACCAGTACCATGCTGTTTTGGCTAAACCATAATTTCTAATCTTGTGGCTAATGTTAGCCCTACAAAGGCAATCTAGTCCCCAGGCAAAAAGGAGGTTTGCTTTGGGGCAGGGCTGTTTCTATAGCTTTGGGAGAAACTATAAACTAAGTTTCTCTCAAAGGTAGTTCAGCCTACTCCCAGGAATGAACAAGGATAGCTTGGAGGTTAGACACAAGATGGAGTCGGTTTAGTTAGATCTCTTTCACTGTCTCAGTCATAATTTTGCAAAGGCAGTTTCACTCATAAATTGGGAATAAAGTGGAAGTTAACAAGCCAAGGTAAATGGAGGTAGAGTGATCAGTGTAGACATACATCATAAGAATGGCTGCATTGCCCCCTATGCAGTACAGGACCATTTGTACGATATCCTGACAAATTTTGTCTCTATTTACACCCTTGAAATGACAGGGAGCTACCTGCCTTTTTAAAATAATAAGCTACTAATGTGTTCATTTGACAAATATATATTGAGCACCAAGTACATGCTAGTATAAAGAAATACCCTAGTGCACAGAACAGCCATAGACCTCATGCAACTTACAGTTTGGTTAGGAGAGTTAGGAATTAAATGAAGACACAAATACATAGTTACTTGTTTCAGGAAATGCAATGAAGGAAGAACAGGAGACCATGAGAGAATAGTAATGACAAATTAATGTAGATTGGTTATCGGGGAGACAGATTGTACTCAACTCTGAAGGCAACAAAGACAAATGGGCATTTATAACTAGAGCATGTTGAGGGTCAGTGAATGCAGAATTACGAAGAGGGGACATCAGGGCTAGGAGGATTCTCACTAAACTGACTGAAGAGGATTCTTGCTAAAGGCAGACCAAGGCCTTAGTCATCAAGGGTGGGGGCTGAGGAATTTGATCAGATGTCAAAGGTGATCAGATATCAAAGGGGGCTGGGGAATGATTTAGCAAGATTCTTTTAAACTGATTGACACTCAGGACAAGGACAAGGCCCAAAGATGAAGCCAAGTTGAAAAGAGGCATCAGAGGCTTGTCTAAAGTTTGGTAAATGGGAGTCTTTGTCAAATGAAAAACCATTTATAGGATGTTATGCAGAGAACTGGTATCTAAATTTCATTTTCAAAGATTACTGTGTTTTTTGTTTTTTGTTTTTGAGATGGTCTTGCTCTGTCACCTGGGCTAGAATACAGTGGCATGATATCTGCTCACTGCAACCTCCACCTCCCCAGGTTCAAGCAATTCTCATGCCTCAGCCTCCCAAGTAGCTGGGATTACAGGCGTGTGCCACCATGCCCAGCTAATTTTGTTATTTTTTTTTTTTTTGTAGAGACAGAGTTTTGCCATGCTGGCCAGGCTGGTCTCAAGTGATCCGCCTGCCTCGTCTCCCATAGTGCTGGGATTACAGGTGTGAGGATGGCTTGAGCCCAGGAATTTGAGTCTAGCCTGGGCAACATAGTGAGACCACAACTCTACAGAAAATTTAAAAATAGCTGGGTGTTGGGGCACACACCTGCAGTCCCAGCCACTCAGGAGGCTGAGGTGGGAGGATCACTTGAGCCCAGGAGGTCAGGAGTGGCCTGGGTAACATAGTGAGACCCCATGTCTACAGCAAATAAATTAGCCAGGTGTGGTGGTATGCAGATGTAGTTCCAGCTATTCAGGAGGCTGAGATGGGAGGATCACTTGAGTCCAGGAGGTGGAGGCTGCAGTGAGCCATGTTCACACTACTGCACTGCTATTTAAATGAGTCGTTGAAATTCTAAGTTTTTTTTTCTTTTGCAGAGTATTGCTGTTTAGGTGCAAATTAGGTGTATTACAGTACACAGTTGTCAGACCTTTCACCACCATCGTTGCTTTGTAAGTACTCGGATTTTATATGAACTTTTTTTTTAATCCTTGTGCTCTTATGTGGGAACAACTAAGTAGAAAACATAGTGTTAATGTGCTTATTTATAATGCAGGTCTAATCTGTTGTAAAAAAAAAAAACTATATAGAAATTCACTCTATTAAAATAAATAACATGACCATTTATAGGCAAAGAATCACCACAGGGGTCTTCTAAATATTTACCTCCTCTCTAGAGCTAGTTTGTTATAAAGCACTTTGAAGATTAAAAAATAAATAAATAAACATACTTTCTTTTTCAAATACATAGCTTTACAGAAACCCTACTGCATGAAGTTAAAGTATGCTACTTTAGGTTAATTACAGTTTTGTTTTCTACATAGTTAATTTAGAACATATTAGAAGTACTCTAAGACAGAAGTCATATTTTCTTTTAATACATTCTGTCAAGGCTTGGAATTGAGGTAAAATGGGGTATCATTAAGCTACCTGGCAGAACTATTCCCTAAAAGTTCAAGAACATCAAAGACTTTAATGTCAATAGATTACATGTTTTATCTCTTAGTTGTTAGTAACATTTTGCATGCTCACAGAGGAAAAGTGGAAAGAAATACCAGTGAAAGAATTCTTTATTCTGCCTTTGAGCTAGCAATTATTTAGCCATTTAATTATGAAGGCATGCTTTATTTCCCTGCAGCTTAGAAATTGGGCAAGACTATAACAATACTGATGGTAGTACTTACTTGAGGGGATCTGGGTCTTTCATAAAATTTACCTCCAAGACAACTGAGGGGAAAAAAATTAACAACTACAGTTATATACACCAGCATTATATTATGTTTAACAATCAAGCTTTCCCGAAGTTAGACTGCATAGTTGTTTTTTTTTAAATTTAGTACTCTTTCTAGTTAAGTGTTATGTGTCTTATTTGGGATTTCCTTCAAGTTGAAGGAATAATCATATAATAACATTTCTAGAAAAAATGGGTTTCTTTCATTTTTGAACCACCTCTAGATCCAAAGTCAAGTGATTGTCAATGGATCTCTCAAATAAACTGACGTCTAAATTCTCTATGTCCAAAGTCAAGTGATTGTCAGTGGGATCTCAAATAAACTGACTTCTATAAGTACTGCTATTGCTGTATTTTAAAGTACAATTTTGATTTAGTTAATCATAGAGATATCTCATCTTTACTATTTTTAGAATCTGTGAGCTGCTTGGTATATATGATGAAGGGAACTTTAGCTTTTCAAACGCTTGGACTTATTTGGTTATAATAAACAACATGTCACAGTTGGTAAGTAAAATGTTTACTTTTCTTAAAATGTACTAAATTCGTATCTTCAACTAAATTTCTTTAGACAAAGTTTCTTCTTTAGGATAAGGCTTGCTTCTTTTTAATCTTCCTATAAATTAAATCTGAAATTTAATTTATAGGAAGACTTGAAAAAAACTTTAATATACATCTTAATACATATATAAAAATATAATAATGTCTTTGTTAATTATTTGGCAATTTATACCCTCACATGTTGACCATGTTTGTTCATTTATTTGTTGCTCATTGCATAGCTGTATATCATAAATAAAAGCACAGTGCTACATAAAATAAATACACACACACACACACATATACTGAACATATTCAGAAGAGAAAATATCAAATTGATATTTGACAGTACACGGTTTGAATGAAAATGCGAGAATAAAATTGTCTGTTATCATATATATTTGGAGTTAAAGGAAAATTGAGAATGCCAAGTTTAGAAAAATGGATGATGTTCTAGAAACTTTAATGTTCCAAAGACCTATGATGTAATGTTCTATTCGATCTTAGGAGCTTAAAAAAATGTGCATTTTTTAAAAATTATTTGGCTAATGCTGTCAGCAAAATAATTTAGATGCAGTGGTATGCATGTTTGGTATTAGAGCTTTATAATAAAAATTAAATGTCCATGTAGCCAAAGCTTTCCCACATGTTCATCCTCTTTGGAACCAGTAATTGTGTTTCTGGGAATGTATTCTAAAGAAGTGTTCAAAAGTATGTTTGCCTAAAGTATCTTAGTATATAAAGCCTATTACTTGTAAATAACAAAAGGCTGAAAGCAATCCAAAACCCAATGATAGGGACTAGTTGAATGCACTGTGGTCTTTCCATTGGCCAAAATATTAGGCAGTTATTAAAAAAAAGCCTGATGAAACATATAAAAGTTATGTATTTTAAGTGGAAAAAACATTAGGCAATAAAATTTTATAATTAGTTCATGACAGTTATTTAAAAACTGGCTTATGTGTACAAAGGATGATTGGAGACCATGAATCACTTTATTCTTTCTTTCTTTACTGGTTTCATATTCTAAAATACTTTACATTAGCATTTTATATAATTTTAATAGGGAAAAGTGAACTTTCAGGAAAATTTATTGTTATTCAGCACTACACTAGGTTATTACAGATTTCTAAAAATAGTTAATAAGTCTTGTTCATTTTAAAAAAATAAATCTAGCTGAACTTCAAACACACTGCCGTCAGGAAAAACTGTTCAATTCTTTATATTCAGATTTCATAGTCACAAATTTTATTGAAATTGGACTTGTTTAATGAGTTACCTTAGTTACATAGGACAGACTGGGTAATAAGCTAAAGCCTCATAAAATGAGTGATCATTTATGTTTAAAAGCCATTACAGATGGTTTTTTTAAATTTGGCTGAACAAGAGCCATTTCTTCCATTTATGTCAGTCATTTGTTTATTGTTCCCTTTATGGAACCCAGGAAGTGAACACTTAAAAACATTTTTAGGGATGTTGTATATAGTATATATTCATCTGTAGTAAACTATAAAAGCTTGTTAATCTAAAAATAGAATAATAAAGCCTAGAAAAGTTTGCCTGAAACATTACTCTGTACCAGGTCTCTGTTATATAACTTTAATATTTCTATTACCATATCTATTCTTATTTAACAAGTTTAAATGTTAATCTTGTTTCTAGTTTGCCATGTATTGTCTCCTGCTATTTTATAAAGTGCTAAAAGAAGAACTGAGCCCAATCCAACCTGTTGGCAAATTTCTTTGTGTAAAGCTGGTGGTTTTTGTTTCTTTTTGGTAAGTGTTACTTTCTTTTAAATGTTCTCATTTTTTGAAAGGCAATAAAAACCGTTGATTACGGAGGATTTTTAAACATAGTCTTAATGCGGATGATAGATTAAAATGTCTCTACTTATCTTTTAAAAAGTTCATCCTTTTAGCCCTTCAAGGATTTTCAAAAGAAATAATTAGATGGTCACTGTAACATTTATATGAAGAAAATAGTTTGAGACAACCTAAATATGTCAATACTGGAATAATTATTAAAATAAATCATGGCACTGTCATATAGTAAAATACTATGGAGTTTGGAAGAAAGCATGATGTAGAATATTTAATTATATGAGAAAATAATCAGTAAATCTTTTTAAAACAGAAGGTAAAACTATACATAGTTCAATATAGTAAAGAGGGCCAGGCACAGTGGCTCACGCCTGTAATCGCAGCACTTTGGGACGCTGAGGCAGGTGGATCACCTGAGGTTGGGAGTTCCAGACTAGCCTGGCCAGCATGGCTAGTCTCTACTAAAAACACAAAAATCAGCTGGGCATGGTAGCAGGCTCCTGTAATCCCAGCTACTTGGTAGGGAAGGCAGGAGAATCGCCTCAACCCGGAAGGCAGAGGTTGTGGTGAGCCAAAATCACGCCACTGCACTCAGCCTGGGTGCCAGAGTGAAACTCCGTCTCAAAAAAAAAAAAGGAAAAAAATTTAGTAAAGAGGTGGGTAATAGGGGTCCTAGAAAAAAATACACCAAATTTAACAAGTTAGAAATAATACAAAAGAGGAAAAAGAAAAATCCCTGAAATCCCACCACCCAGAAAAGAATGATTAACATTTTGGTAAACCTGTGTCACATAAAACTCCAGAGAAAGTTTCATGCTATAAAAATTTGTGGGCCGGGCGCAGTGGCTCAAGCCTGTAATCCCAGCACTTTGGGAGGCCGAGACGGGTGGATCACGAGGTCAGGAGATC
>NW_012112142.1:5438774-5468780 GCF_000951035.1 Colobus angolensis palliatus | reverse complement strand
GTAAACCCGGGAGGTGGAGCTTGCAGTGAGCTGAGATCCGGCCACTGCACTCCAGCCTGGGCCACAGAGCGAGACTCCGTCTCAAAAAAAAAAAAAAAATTTGTGGAATTCGACAATGTGTTCAGTATATTATAGATACAGTTCTTTGTCAGTAAAAAGAAATATAATTTTGTTTGGTTGGGGGGGTGTTTTTTGTGGGCTTTTTTTTTTTTTTTTTTTGCTTTTGCTTAGTATTCTGCTATGTGGATATAACTTTTTACTAATCTCCTTTTGATATTTAGGTTGTTCCTAATTTTTTTACCATTATAAGAAACACGGAAGTGAATATTCTTATGTATACAACTATGAAAGCATGTCCACTTCATTATTTGCTGTTTAAATTTTACCTGGGGCCATTATCTCTAGATTGCCTGAAATGCTCAGCTTGACTCCCTATCTTGGGATAAAACTACTAGAAAAATGAATTTGTAAAGCAAATTAATATATTTAACATAGATAGAGTTTCTTCAGCAATATGCTGTAAAGGCAGAGGGTGGTGGTGGTCCACAGGTTGCACTGGTTTTTTTTTTTAATGGCACATTTTTAAAACTACTGCTCATTTTATGCTTGATATAGATTTGGCGTTTACCTTTTCCTAACATATAGGCAAGCAGTAGTTATTGCTTTGTTGGTAAAAGTTGGCGTTATTTCTGAAAAGCATACATGGGAATGGCAAACTGTAGAAGCTGTGGCCACCGGACTCCAGGTAAGTAGGTGCCATCTCTGAATTCAATAGAACTTTACTATTTGTTAAGCATTTTTACATATCTCCACTAAATCTGACAACCCACAGGGTATGGGGGCTATTATCCTCACTTTACAGGTGAGAAAACAGGGGAACCCTAGAGAAATTGGCCATAATTACTAATTTGTAGCAGATACATGAATAAAACCTGGATTTCATTATTCCTAAGTCCAATTCTCTTTCTACATTTCTCTTTGTAGTCCTTGGGTAGTGAAATGCAATATACTTGATGTGACTGAGAATGAAATGTACTTTGCTAAGAAACACTTGAGGCTGACTGGATGCAGTGACTCACGCCTGTAATCCTAGCACTTTGTAAGGCCAACGTTGGGGCATCACTTGAGTCTAGGCATTCAAGACCAGCCTGGGCAACAAAGCGAGACCTTATCTCTACAAAAAATTAAAAAATAAAATACTTAGCCAGGCCCGACAGTGCATGTCTATACTCCTAGCTACGTGGGAGGCTGAAGTGGGAGGATTGCTTGAATGCAGGAATTCAAGGCTGCTACTTGAGGAAGTGCAAAATAGATTCACATTTTGGCATTTTGTCTTTTTTTGAAGAGGTCAAAAATAATTATTTTGGAAAATGGAAAAATGAATATAATCTGAGAAGAAAAAACACAGCTGTTTATCTTACCACTTTTGAAAAGCAAGTAGGGAAAGATAGCACTCTACAAAACTAGATTTAAATCCAAAGGTGACTGTTATTTTATTATTGTTCTCATAGGATTTTATTATCTGTATTGAGATGTTCCTCGCTGCCATTGCTCATCATTACACATTCTCATATAAACCATATGTCCAAGAAGCAGAAGAAGGCTCATGCTTTGATTCCTTTCTTGCCATGTGGGATGTCTCAGATATTAGAGATGATATTTCTGAACAAGTAAGGCATGTTGGTAAGTACCAGCTATTTAATTCAACCAAATAGGTTAGGTAGGATATTGAATTTCTCCTGCTAGGGCAATTTATTATCTATTTGGAGATGAAAAAAGACTTTAAAGCAGTACCACAGTGCAGGCTCATCAACTCTGGGGACTGGGAGAGGGGAAAGTGGGGAGCTTATTTTTAGAATGGTAAGTTTATAATGGTAAAAATGACTTTTGACTAACAGAAAACTTTATATTGAAGGACGGACAGTCAGGGGACATCCCAGGAAAAAATTGTTTCCCGAGGATCAAGATCAAAATGAACATACAAGCTTATTATCATCATCATCACAAGATGCAATTTCCATTACTTCTTCTATGCCACCTTCACCCATGGGTCACTACCAAGGGTTTGGACACACTGTGACTCCCCAGACTACACCTACCACAGCTAAGATATCTGATGAAATACTTAGTGATACTATAGGAGAAAAAAAAGAACCTTCAGATAAATCCGTGGATTCCTGAACAGTATGGAAAAGCAAACTGTGCGACCATTATATTGTATCATTACCTGGAGTCCCATGGATTTTGTGCTTGGGACAAACCATAAATGATGGAAACTGTCAACACAAAAATAGCTGCAAGCCAGGTACAACTACTGAATTTATATATGTAAGTTTTGTATATCAAAAATAATTGGTCTAAATTTCCTAGACTTAGACTTGATTTCTTAACATTAGAGTATCACATACTCAAATGGTAGACAATGACCCCAACTAAATTTTCCTGATGTTACACTGCTTTATCAAGAGGATGAACTTTTTTTTTTTTGGAGACGGAATCTTGCTCTGTCACCTAGGCTGGAGTGCAGTGGCGCAATCTCGGCTCACTGCAAGCTCTGCCTCCCGGGTTCACGCCATTCTCCCGAGTAGCTGGGACTACAGGCACTCGCCACCATGCCCGGCTTTTTTTTTTTTTTTTTTATAAAGTAGAGACAGGGTTTCACCGTGTTAGCCAGGATGGTCTCAATCTCCTGACCTCGTGATCCACCCACCTCGGCCTCCCAAAGTGCTGGGATTACAGGCGTGAGCCACTGCGCCCGGTTGAGAATGGACATTTTTTTAAAAAATCAGTACTTCCTACCACTGCTGCATGAGTATAATGCTCCAGAATTATCAGAAAGCATAATGCAGAAATACAAATTAGTGGAACTTAATCATGTGCCATATAAGCTTACCTAACAAGCAGTTATATCTCTTAATTCTCAACTGAATGTCTTTCAATAAATAAGAATTTATCATTTATTTTCTGCAACATTTTTATGTCTCATTCTTTAAACATTAAAAAACCTTAATATTTTAACAAACATTTTTTGATTAGAGGCACAGTGAAAAAGAGGTCAAAAAAAAAAAAGTACTACTTTTCGTCAGTGCTATTAAAGGTGGCAGCAAATATAAATCTTGGCTGAATGGTCTTAATTACTCATTAAACCACAGTCAGAAGATATATAGGTGCTATTTGGGAAAACTTTATTACCTATGATGGGGTTTCTCTAATTGCTAATCACAACCCCACTGGGTCATGTTTGACATTTTATAATGAAAATAAAATAGAAAGTGCCATAGTATGTTACAGAAAGCAAAGATGAGTATTGTTTCTCAAAGCCTTTGCTTTATGTATTTATACACATATTCATATATACATATACAGAGACAGATATAGTGGTTCACAGTAATTATACAAAGTCTATTCTGTCCACTATTATAAACATTTCTATTAAAACTAAAACTGGGCTACATGTAAAAACCCCAAAGATACACAAAAAAAAATCTGTTAGAACTCAAGTGAATTCAGTAAAGTTGCAGAATACAAAATCAACATACAAAAAGCATTAGCATTTTTATACATAAAGAATGATCTAACTGAAAAATCAAGATGCCATTTATGATAGCATAAAAAAAATACTTAGGAATAAATTTAACACCAAAGCAGTAAAAGACTTGTACACTGAAAACTATGAAACACTGATGAAAGAAAGACACAAATAAATGGAAAGAGATCCCGTGCTCATGGATCAGAATAATATTGTTAAAGTGGTCACACTACCCAAAGCAATTCAGAATCAATGCAATCCTATCAAAATTCCAATGGCATTATTTACACAAATAGAAAAAAAATCCTAAAATTCATATGTAACCATAAAAGACCCTGAATAGGCAAAACAATACTGAGGAAAAAAAGGTGGAGACATCACATTTCCTAATTATAAATTATATTACAAAGCTATAGTAATCAAGACAGTATGGTACTGGCATAAAAACATATACATAGAACAGTGGGATAGAAGAAAGAATCCAGAAATAAATCCAAACATATAGTCAACTAATTTTTGACAAAGACACCAAGAAGACACAGCAGGGAAAGAACAATCTTCATTAAGTGGTGCTGGGAAACTGCATTTCCACATGCAAAACAATGAAATCAGACCCTTAGACATACACAACAATCAACTCAAGATGGATAAAAGACCTAAATGTAAGACCAGAAACGATAAAACTAGAAGAAAACATAGGAGAAAAGTTCCTGGACACTGACCCTTGGCAATGATTTTTTGGATACCACACCAAAAGCTCAGTCAACAAAAGCAAAAACAAACCTGACTACATCAAACCAAAAAGCTTCTGACAGTAAAAGAAACAGTCAACAAAATGAAACAATAGCCTACAGATTGAGTAAAAAATATTTGTAAGCTATATATCTGAAAAAGGGTTAGTATCCAAAATGTATAAAGAATTCATACAACTCAATTTTAAAAATGGGCAAAAGACCTGAATAGACATTTCTCCGAAGAAGATACACAGATGGCCAACAGGTATATAAAAGGGTGCTCAACATAATTAATCATCAAGGAAATGCATATAAAAACCACTCTGAAGTACTACCTCTCACGGAAAATGGAATGGAAGTTTCTAAAGAAAAATAAAACTACCATACTATCCAGCAATTCCTCTTCTGGGCATATACTCAAAGCAAATGAAATCACCACCTTGTAAATAGATCTGCAGTCTGTGTTCATTACAGCATTATTCACAGTAGCCAACATATGGAGACAACTCAAGTGTCCACTGACAGATGAATAAAGAAACTGTATATATATGCATACACACAATGGAATATTATTCATCCCTAAAAAAAAAAAACCAACGATATACTGCCATTTGCTACAACATGGATGGGCCTGAAAGACACTGTGCTAAATGAAATAAGCCAGACAGAAAAAAAGATACTGCATAATCTCACATATATGTAGAATCCAAAAAAAAAATTCAAATACATAAAGAACAAAACTGGTTATGGGGGGGTAGGGAGAAATGGGGAAATGTAGGTCAAAGGATTCAAAGTAGCAGATACGTAGAATGAACAAGTCTAGAGATCTAATATGCAACATGAGGATTTTAGGTAACAAAATTGTACTGTATTTGGGATTCATGCTAAATGAGTAGCTTTCAGCTGCTCTTGTCAGAAACAAAAAATATATGGGTAACTGAGATGATGGATATGTTAATTTGCTTCACGTCGTATACCTTAAATGTATGCAATAAAATTTATTTTAAAAATAAAGCCGGGTAGTATAATAATAGAGGTACCAAGAATAGGTACTCTGGAGCAAAGATCCATCTTATTTGTGACTTCCAAAGAGTATACAGCATATAGGAGGCATAATAATGATCTTCCTTTATTTCAAAAGTCTGTAAAAATTGGATCAACTAATATACTTATTGTGCATCCAAATCAAAACTTTGAAAAATAGTTTAGGATTAACTCTTTCTTCAGTTTAACTTTGTTGTTACCAGATTTTAAATGTTCTTTTGCCAAAGCAGACCAAGAAAAATGCTGCCTCCTGAAGATTTACTCCCTAACTCCTTAACTGTTGTAATTACATTTAGCTTATAGCTTAAATTCTTTTTCAAGCTTGCATTCTCAAAACAAAACCTGAGATGTTTCAGATGTACACTGAGTATTTAAAGGAAGCGAGATTGGAATTTACAGGTAACCATAACCCTCAGTCTTCAGTGGAAGCCTTTGTGTTTCCCAATTACAAGTTTGGATTTAAGAAAAAAGGCCAAGATGCCTACAAAAGTAAAGTTTTGCTTCACTTATTGACACGTCAATAACAATAAGACTTTTAAAATCCCTATTCCGTAATATCGAGCAAAAGAAGTTTCCTAATTCAAAAAACTAGTGATGTATCCTTTTCCAGAAAGCAAATCTGCAGCAGTATTTCTATAATAATGCTCCTCTTTTATTTAGAATCTTTTAAAATATGCTTTAATGTCAATGTTTAAAAATATTTGACCATTACAAGGAATTTTTATAGACCCCCCACTAATTAAGATAAGAATTTTGTACTTGTTGATGCTCTATTTAAATAGTTTTCATTGGAAAACTGCTCTTCATTGCTTTACTGTGATGCTAACATTGCTTTTGTGGTGCTGAACGCTGAGTACAAGTTCCTCTCCCATTTCAACCTGGATGGGATTATCTAAAACAACTGCAGCTTGTTTCCAGTGGGAGGCTTCACTTGAAGTATCCAACCTAATCTCTTCGTCAAGGTACATATGATACCAAAATGGAATAGCAGTCACTCTTCCAGATTTACAAATGTGTACCTATGAAAATTAAGAAATTATGAAAATATCATCAGAGTACATAGAGTAGACTTAAATAAGTCTTCTTTCTCTTTTTAGTTACTTTTAAATACAAGAATTATTTTAAAATACATTTCACCAGCTAATTCATATCAATATTAACCTATTGACTAATTTACTTAAATCCATTTTTGGATACTGTTCAGAAAATAAGATTTAAATCTTTAAAGTAGCTAAAACTATGTATAAAAGTATCACCTAATTTAAGATAATTATTCTAAACAATAACGAAATCATTTTGCATGTTGTCCTTACCTTTACTTCTCTTTTAGAGGTGTTCAAATATGGAGTCATTAAATCTATTCTTAAGAGTTCCACTGGCTTGCTTAAAGGTATACAGGGCAATGAGGACAGATCCAAAAATACACGTATAGGTACCTAGAGAAAGTATAAATTTTTCACTTTCACTTTTTGTGGTCAGGGCTCAAGTTTTTCACTTTTACACATTCCTTTTGTGGTCAGGGCTTGCTTTGTACTTGACTCAGTATGATAGAATACTTTTTACATTACCTCCTTTATATTCCCACATCAAGCTAAGGCTGGCTTTCATTAGAACTTTCATTGTTCCAGTACAAAAAGAATGAACAAACCAAGGTTTAGGCAGGTTAGATAATTTGCTCTGGTTTCCATTACCTGTAGATCTTTCATTTGGATGGGAACAGATTAAATTTTTTCTTAAGCTAAACAGCTCTAAAAATTTTTAACCCAAGTATTTGTTTATGAAATAATGGTACAATACTAATTGAATTTCAGATATGATGCCAGATTCAATCAAAGAATAACTGATTTCATTTGGAAAATAAGTTTATTTCTAGAAGGCAGTGGTTCTCAATCTTGGCTGCAAATTAAAATCACTTGGGGAGCTTTTTAAAAGCCCAACTGTTCAGGCCACACCCCAAACCATCTGGAGATAGGATCCCCATATGTTTCCAATGTACAAAGTTGAGAATCACTATTAAATGGTCTATCAAGTTTAGTAGCAATTGAATGCTACTATTTAATACTAATAATTTTTAGCTTCATCCTCATTTGAAACAAAGGAAACTGTCATTTTCCTTGTATAAGGCAAAACAGGACACAGATACATTCACCTCTCCCTGGGCATCCTTGAAAGCATCCAGCCTTTCCTCCCCATAAAAACTCTAACAGTAACCCCACACCATTTCTAAGACTCCTTGTTATGCTCCTATTTTTACATCAAACCAGAAGAAGCCTTAGATTCTCATGATGTCACCTCTTATCACCTGCCTCCTAATCCCCACACTGCTGAACCCATACCTCATAGTCAGCCCCCACTTTTGTTTTTTTTGTTTTTTTTTGGGGGGGGACTGGGTCTCACTGTGTTCCCCAGGCTGGAGTGCAGTGGTGTGATCATAGCTCACTGCAACCTCCCTGGGCTCAAGTGATCCTCCCATGTAGCGAGGACTACAGGTGCCTACCACCACACTTGGCTAATATTTGCATTTTTTGTAGAGATGGGTTTTTGCCATGTTGCCCAGGCTGTCTCGAACTCCTGGACTCAAGCAATCTGCCCTCCTTGGCCTCCCCAAGTGCTAGGATTATAGGCATGAGTTACCTTGCCTGGCCCTCCTGTCATCTTTACCAGTTCCTTCTATGTAACCAACCAAACCAAGCTCATAACCTTATGAGTTCTCTAGAGTTCAGTTCCCAGCCCTCTTTATCAACATGCCCCCATGCTATTTCATCCAGTCTTATGGCCTTAAATACTAGCTACATGCTGCTGCCAAATTTAAATCTTCAGCCCAGAGCTTTCTCTGAATTCTTACCCAATTGCTCAGTGACCACAGCAACATACAAAGCCTGATCCTATTTTCCCCATTATCAGTAAATGGGAACCATTCTTCTAGGTGCTTTCACCTAAAAATAAAATGGAGTCCTCTTTCATAGCCCACATCCAACTTACCAAAAATTCTACCTTTATTTATAGCCCTGTTCTCCAAATCTAAATGTACATGTAGCAGACATTCAGTAAACATTTGTTACTCTGTCACCCAGGCTGGAGTGCAGTGTTGTGATTTCAGCTCACTGCAACCTCCACCTCCCAGGCTCAAGCAATTCTTCTACCTCAGCCTCCCAAGTAGCTGGGACTACAGGCATGCACCACCAAGCCCAGATAATTTTTGTATTTTTTGTAGAGACAGGGTTTCCCCATGTTGCCCAGGCTCATCTCGAACTTGTGAGCTCAAGCAATCTGCCCCACCTTTGCCTCGCAAAGTGCCAGGACTACAGCTGTGAGCCACCATGCCCAGCCCATTTCTAAATCTTGACTCCTTATTTCCTAAACAGACGCTAACCCCCTTTTGCTTGAGCTGTTTTCCTAGGCTCCTGCATTCCTGCTCTCCGCAGTCTGATTTCCTAGAATCTGAGCATTAGCTGCTGATACTTATCAGCTGCCAGCCTGAGGTCTCAATGTAAGGGTTCAAGTTTAGAACATAAATCTTTTTTGGACAAAGACCACTCTTTCATAAGATTAAAACCTAGGACCCTTCTTCCATTTATGACAGTGATTCAGAGGAGTATCTATAAACTTTTTTTTTTTTTTGATATGCAGTCTCGCTCTGTCATCCAGACTGCAGTGCAGTGTCATGATCTTGGCTCACTGCAACTTCTGCCTCCTGAGTTCAAGAGATTCTCCTGCCTTAGTCTCCAGAGTAGCTGGGATTGCAGGCATGCACCACCATACCTGGCTAATTTTTTTGTATTTTTGTAGAGGTGGGATTTTACCATGTTGGCCAGGCTGGTCTTGAACTCCTGACCTCAAGTGATCCACCCGCCTCAGCCTCCCCAAAGTGCTGGGATTACAGGCATGAGCCACCACACCTGGCCAAATACCTATAAACTTTTATCAGCAGTCATGACAAAATTCCTTGGTTACTGTAACATCTAGGTTGATTTTTACCTATAATAAGTTCCTTTGTAGGTAAGAATCTAAGTGCTCTTAGTCACTGTGTTTAATCCAGCTAAACTTTAGTCACTGTGTTTAGCTAGATTAAACAGTGACTAAAGAGGGAGCGAAGGTAGACTGTTCAACAGCATCCTGGTTGAACTTCTCCTCTAGACACTTACCTGAAACTGATTAATAAAAGGTGCTATATTTAATCCAAGAGTACGTTCTGTTCCTTGAACAGCATTCTCCTCTAGGAGTGTCTGTGATTCCACAAGCAACCCAAACATCAGCACATATTGAGGAAAGATCTTGCCTCCAGATTGTAGTAAACACCTAAGGAAAAAAGTACATATTTTAAAAAGCTTTTGCGGCTGGGCCACAGTGGCTCACGCCTGTAATCCCAGCACTTTGGGAGGCCAAGGTGGGTGGATCACTTGAGCCCAAGAGTTCAAGACCAGCCTAGGCAACATGGCAAAACCTCATCTCTATAAAAAATACAAAAACTAGCCAAGCATGGTTTTGATAAACACCACTATGGCATGCACCTATAGTCCCAGCTACTTGGGAGGTTGAGGCAGGAGGACTGCTTGAATCCAAAAGGTAGCAGTTGCAGTGAAATACATCCCACCACTGCACTACACCCTGGCTGACAGAGTGAGACTTTGTCTCAAAAAAACATAAAACAAAAGAAACCCTTTGTAATCCCCTCCATTGTATAAACATCAGTAACTAAGAATCATGATAAATCAGTAAAGAGCTACAGATTACACAGCGTCTAATGGATTTTCAATTATTCATGGCTGGTATTTCAGAATAGTAAACCACTAGAAATAATTTCTCGAGTCAAAGTAACTACTGATCAATGAAAGAGAAAAATGACCAGTTAGCTATTTAAATGAACATACGTCTTTAGATTCAAGAAAGAGTCATCAATGGATGCTAAAACTAGTAGGTCAAAGTTTGATTAGGAAAATATCCTTTTACAGTCTCAAAGTATCACCCCCACAAATGACTTATCACAAAGGGGGAAATAGTGACTTACTGAATGGAGAAATGTGTAGATACAACTTAAACCATGTGACTGTATTAACATCAAAAATAATGCGACAGGCTGGGCACGGTGGCCGAGATGCCTATAATCCCAACACTGTGGGAGGCCAAGGTGAGAGAATTGCTTGAGCCCAGTATTTTAAGACCTGCCTAGGCAACATAGCAAGACCCCATCTCTACAAATAAATGAACTAGCCAGGTGTGGTGGTGCACACCTGTAGTCCCAGCTTACTCAAGAGGCTGAGGTGGGAGGATCGCTTGAGCCCAGGAGGTCCACACTGCAGTTAGCAGTGATTGCACCACTAAAGAGACATGAAAACTAAATGGAATATATGATCCTGGATTGGATTCCAGACCAGGAATAGAAAAGCTACAAAGGACAACTGGTGAAACCTGGATAAGGTTTGTAGCTTAGACAACAGTATTGTATCTCTGTAAATTTCCTGATTTTAATAATTGTACAGTGGTTATATAAGTGAATGTCCTATGCATTCCAAGGTATTAGGAGTAAAGACACATTGTATCTATGGTTCAGGGAAAGAGCCTGAAATGTTTTTTCCTGAACAATTTAGCAGATGTGGTAAAATATTAATAGTTTGTGAATCTGAGTGTAAGGTATATGGTAAGTTCTTTGTATTATTCTTTAACTTCTCCAAAGGCTTGAAAATTATTTCAAAATAAAAGGTCAAACACTCCAAATGCAAAATTTAAAAAAAAAAAAAAAAGTCCAAATACTCTAATACTCAAGGAGATAGAGTCAAGGGTTAACAAAATCCTTTCTCTTCCTACAGTTGACCTTGGGTTTACCTTCTCTTTCTCTGAAAATCTTATAAGAATAGAATGTCAGCTGTGTTTATCAGCAACACTGCTTAAGGTTAAAAAAAAAAATCTCTTAATAGGTAGACTATATCTGGACGGAGAGAACTATGAACAAAGGATAAATGCCTGACGGGAACCCATACCACGTGTGGGCTTCCCTGAGAGTTTAACCAGGTGTTCATATTGCTAGGCTGTGGAAGCTGTGCCCATGGGAGAAGAGTTGCTATATGAAGCGAAGGGCTCTTAAGCCAAGGCAGCTTCCACACCTACCTATGTAGTCTTGTTTCCTCACACCTGAGCTATGTGCTATGTGGGAAGGGAGAGAAGGGTGGGTGAGCCACCTACTGACATCCAATGAAACAGAGGTGGAGGATACTTTAAACCAAGTAATTATTTTCATTTGCCACATTTACAATCAAATGTCAAATCTACATTTTTACTGAATATTCCAAGCTTGTTCCTACTTGAATTTCTAGAACAGCATACTAGGCAGGTGAACTTTATATTATCATATGTACATTTCACAGTACATTTTTACTCCTAAATTAAATATTTAGAGTAAGAATCTACTTATAAAAATACAGAACTAAACATTTCACCAACACATTTGTTCATATCTTAAAAAGTAATTCATAAACATTTCCAAAATTATATACTATGCAGTCTCCCTAAACAGATCATTAAAACCTAGACAAGCTAAGCTATAAAACACCCCATTCCTCAAAACTACTTTGGCACTACTGCTCTTGAATTAGATTTCAATTAATTCTCCGGTCTCTTACTAAACTGATTATCTCAATTCTATAACCACTTAAAGATATCTAAAGTAAGGACAATTAAATTATAATGACAAGACATGGCAACTAAATGCAATGTAAGACTCTTGATTAGAACTAGACTGGGAAGAAAAGCAATGAAGAATATTACTAGGGTAATGAGAAATTTTAATATGCACTATATATTAGTGCTATTATTAGTATTATTATATATTAATACTATTATTAGTATTAAAACTATTGTTTTATCAATGTGAAATATCCTGGGATAATTTTATTGTGATATGTAGGGGAAAACATTTGTTCTTAGGGAACACATGCTAAATACTAAAGAAAAGATGAAGTTTATGATGCCAACAATCAACTACCAAATGGTTCAGTAAAGTAAACAATAATCTAGTGTTCTCTGTTATTATTCTTGCAATTTTTCCTAAGTTTGAAAATTTTCAAAATAATACATTTGAGGAAAAGTTAATAAGGAAACAGTCTGCTCTTGTAACAGCTCACTCTCTCCTAAAGACAAGCTAACAGGAAGCCATATCCCCAGCCGTAATGTGAGGAGCACAGATTCAGCAAGCAAAGTTAAGAGATGACTCCAAATGTAATGGCACCAGACTGATAAAGATAAGTCATGATTCTGTACCAGGATAATCTCTCTTCACCCACTAAATATAATGACGTGATCCTTTAGAGTTGTAATAAATCCTATATTCGTAAATTAGCCTAAAAAGGACTCCACCCTGCCCCCAGTGCTTTACTCATTGTTGCTATTCCTTTCCTATCAACTTTTTGGCATATTAGGTAGTCTGGTAGACATTCAATCTCCACAGTTAGTGAAATTTCACACCTCATAATAAAATTGCACAGCTCTTAACCAAATTCCAATCTATGCCTTTACCAAACTGGCTACAATTTTATGTCTTCCCAAATCACTGGAAAAATCTTTTTTCCTCAAAAGGATCAAGTTTAATCCTGAAAACTCATGTTATTAAAATTATCTGAACAATTGACGTTATCTGCTAACTGTGATGCATTTAAGTGAAAATCAGACCTAATTTTCTTCAGGATCACAAAGGTCTCTGAAAGGAGAGACTAGCCACAGAACTTTATGTTGCTTGACTAACAACCCTTCACTCCCCAAATAGCCACAAGAGGGTACCATTCTATGAAATCAGAATGTTAAAAAAGCACACAGGTTTATAAAAGCTAACCTTATAGTCATGAAATCTATGGGAGAAAGAGAGTTGGAGAACGATATCATGTGAGTCACTTAAGTAGTCTTATGAACCGTTTCTATTTATAAAACATAGGTTGAGCCCAGGAAGTCATGGCTGCAGTGAGCCATGATCATGCCACTGCACTCCAGCCTGGGCGACAGAGTGACAGCCTGTCTAAAAGAAATAAAAATAAAACTTCTGACACCAAGTGGTGGTGGCGGGGGGCAGGGAGGAGGTTCCCACTCCAAAAAATTCTCAGATACCTTTTGAGTGTACTACAACTGAAATCAATACTGACATTACCTGGAGTTAGCATCAAGTGCTATAAGGGCTCCATCCCACATGACTGCCCCCAGTTCTGATGCCAACTGTAGGTCCTGGACTTTCAGTACTTTTGGTCATCTATAAAACTGAAACCACCTTTGCAAAAATTATGGCAGTGAAAGAAATCTAACATAGCTCACTCCATTCTGCTTCTAACCTCACAAACTGACTGTCTCAGGCATAGGGTGAGCTAACTGTGGGAGGAATTTTAGTTTACAGTTTAACTTTAAAGCAAGGATGATAATAGTCCCTTCCTGAAAATGAACCCTTTCCTTGTTCAGGGACCAAAACAGCCACTGTAAAACTAAGGAAAGGCCACAAGGTTAGGATTATGGGAGGAGCCTGAATTCTGCTAAAATGTAGGCACAATTAAATGATACCCAGTCATTGTACCCTAGCTTGCTTTTCTATAATGCCTTACTGCTCAGGAATCATGGAGCCAGAGGTCACCAGATGTATAACTGCCCCAATTGCTCCTATAGATAACATCAGTATTGTAAAACCTAAGATTGGTCTTTGAGATATTTTTCAGACTCAACTGCTCCTATGACTCCCACCCAGAAACTTGACTCAGTGCAGGAAGACCGTTTTTGACATCCCTATGATTTCATCCCAAACCAGTCAGCAGTATCCATTCCCTAGCCACCAGTTCACCAAATTATTCTTTAAAACTAGCCTCTGAGTTCTCAGGGAGGTGGATTTGAAAAACATCTCCCATTCTTCCACTTGACTGCCTTGTGATAATTACACACTTTTCTTTTCTTTTTTTTTTTTTTTTTAGTCGGAGTCTCACACTGTTGCCCAGGCTGGAGTGCAGTGGTGCAATCTTGGCTCACTGCAACCTCTGCCTCCCAAATTCAGGCGATTCTCCTGCCTCAGCCTCCTGAGCAGCTGGGATTACAGGCACACATCACCATTCCCAGCTAATTTTTGTATTTTTAGTAGAGACGGGGTTTTACCATGTTGGCCAGGCTGGTCTCAAACTCCTGACCTCAAGTGATCCACCCACCTCAGCCTCCCCAAGTGCTGGGATTACAGGCATGAGCCCACCTAAACTTTCCTACTGCAACTTCTGCTGTTCTCGCTGTATTGGCTTTTCTGGGCAGTGGGCAAGAAGAACCCATCAGGCTGTAACAATCAAGGGTTCCCACAATGTCCTCTTTGAGTTCAATAATTTGTCAGAATGGCTCACAGAACTCAGAAGAACACTTTACTTATATTTACGGATTCATTACAAAGGATACAACTCAGGAATAGCCGAATACAAAGTATACATAGGGCAAATATGATATTGTGATTATAATAAGATACATATATATCTGGTCTTCATCCTGTTTCCTGCTACAGAACTCCTAACACCCTTGGAACCTACAGAATGGTGTCTTCTGTATGCTAATGAGATAAATGATGACTAAGGGCCCCTACCCAGCCCTGGGTTGGGGGCTAACAAAGCTTCCATAAAAACCCAGAAAGATAAAGTTCAGAGAGCTTCCAGGTAGCTGAACACATGGAGGTTCCTAGAGGGTGCCCAGAGAGGACATGGAAGCCCCGTGCCACTTCCCACATGCTTGCTATACACATCTCTTCATCTGGCTCTTCATTTGTATCCTTTGTAACATCCTTCATAATAAATGAAATGGGCAAACATAAGTAAAGTGTTTCCCCGAGTTCTGTGAACCACACTAGCAAATTAACGGAACTCGAAGAATTGGTCTCAGGAACTTCCAATTTACAGCCTGTGAGAAGTACAAGTGACAACCCACTACTTGTAACTGGCATCTGAAGTAGGGGGCAGTCTGTGGAACTGAGTCCTCAGCCTGTGGGATCTGACACTATCAACTAAGTGATAATCAGTTTAGTTCTCCGTTATCTATGCTTGCAATTTTTTTTTCTCTGTTATTATCCTTGCAACTCAACTTCTATATGTGAATGAGATGAATGGTGACTAAGACCCCCTCCCTATCCTTAGGGTGGGGACTAAAAGATAGTGTCAGATCTTAGCTATGTTCAGATAAAATGACCATTGCTTTGAAACTCTGCTTATCTTTACTAACGTTGAGTGTTTTGTTGTTACTTACATTACTGCAACTGCTAGACTGCTCAGAAATCTTTTGCAAAGCTAAATGATACTTCAGAACCATCCATGCCTTCAGCAATGAAAAAAATAATGTTGTAACTCAAAAGTCTAACAAAATACAACAGACTGGGTAATTTATAAAGAACAGAAACTTATTTGGCTGACTGTTCATGGCAGAGGGCAGAGAGATAGAGGAGAGGGAGAGAGAGAGAGAAAGGGCAAGAGGGCTGACCTCATCCTGTATAAAAAACCCCACTCCCATCCATGGAAATGGCATTAATCCACTTATGAAGGCAGAGCCCTCCTGACCTCATCCCCACTTAAATATCACACCTCTCAACACTGTTGCACTGAGGATTAACTTTCCAACACATGAGCTTTGGAGGAGACATTCAAACCATAGTCATGGTTTTTAAAAAAACAAAAAATGAAAGAGTTTACCAAGCCTTCAAGCTTTCCCCTGTATTTTAAACTAGCATGAGTGAATAGAACTTAAGAATGAACTTTTTTTTTTTTTTGAGATGGAGTTTCGCTCTTGTTGCCCAGAGCTGGAGTGCAATGGCGCGATCTCAGCTAACAGCAACCTCCCCCTCCCAGGTTCAAGTGATTCTCCTGCCTTAGCCTCCCAAGTAGCTGGGATTAGAGGCATGCGCCACCATGCCTAGCTCCTTTTAATTTTTAGTAGAAACAGGGTTTCTCCATGTTGCTCAGGCTGGTCTCAAACTCCAGACCTCAGGTGATCAGTCCGCCTTGGCCTCCCAAAGTGCTGGGATTACAGGCATGAGCCACCGCTTCCAGCAAGAATGATTATTTAAAAACAACTGCAGATCAGGCACAGTGGCTCACACCCGTAATCCCAACACTCTGGAAAGCCAAGACAGGAGCCCAATTACTACAATACATCACATTAACAGAATGAAGACCACATGATCATCTCAATGGATGCAGAAAAAGCATTTGACAAAAATCACACTTCCATGATAAAAGCGTTCAACAAACTAGGAATAGAAGGAAACTACCTCAACATAATAAGAGCCACATATGAAAAGCCCACAACTATTAATATCACCACACTTAAAGATATATATATCTTGGTTTCAAAATATAGTTCTCCACTAAAAGTAACCAAAAGGAACCAGAGTCCCCTGGAGAAAGACTAATCCTAAGGTTGGGGTTGAGAAAAATTCAAGATGGAAGTAAAACATCTGGTTGCACCAAAGTAAGAACATGCTCAAAGAATTATGGGAATGTGTCAAAAAGACACAGGAACTAGTTTAAAGGACCTCCCACTGGCCAAACCTGGGACGATTTTAGCATCAAATGAAGTCACACAGCCTGAAAAGTAATGCTTGAGGAGCATACAATGATCTTGACTTATTTTTACAGTTATGCCATTAAAGAACTTAAGGAATTTACATAAAATCTGAGCTCAAAAAAAAAAAAAAAACCCAAAAGTTATTATGTTGTGTTTTACCTGGATATTGCAGCTTTTTCCATTATTTCCTGCTGAATGAGCCCAGATGGCTCAATGACATCCAATATAATTATGCTCCATAACTTGTCTGATTTTGGCCTTTGTAACATAGCAGATTCATCCTCCACATGTCTCAGCCAAAACTCAAGTGTTTCTTTAGGAAAGTGATTGGCTTCAGATATGAGGTCCAGAGCAATACGATGCTGGTCTTTCTCCACAGAACTGTATGGTTTAACCTGCCCAAGTGTGCCAGCAATAAGAGGCAGAATAGAGAAGCCTTCAGACACATCTAACACATAGAAAGGTTCAAGGATGTTCTGTACAGTATTACTCTGTCCAGTTCCAGAGCTCATCTCATTCTGACAGAGAGTATCCATGGTCTGATACAGTTTCTCTGGAGTCAGTGAAGACAAAACTTTGCTCATTGCCATTTTAAAGCCTTCATGATATGGGATGTTGTTAAGTAAAGCAATTTCTGTAGATTCCAATACACATGTCTGCTCTACAGCATCTGGTTTACTGGTCTGAAGGTTAGCAAGGGCACTACAAAGTTCAGCCTCATTTCCTAACGACAACAAGTCTTTATTCTGGGTAAAACTTCTTGCAACATCCATTTGACATTCCAAATCCAAGACACTAATACTCTGGATTCTTAAGTAACAGTCTTGACAAGACACTTCCATCATCACATGGTCTCCAGGCTTTATCCAGTAGTCTTCATTAAATAGTAAGAAAGAAAAAATATATATATGGAGTGCTTATAAGACAGAGGATCACATAAACATCTCCATCCTCCATCTAACCCCCCCCATTCTTTAAATCACTATAGAAAGGATTACAAATAATAATTTAATATACCAAAAAAAAAAAAAAAAAAAACCAGGAAAACCCTACCAGATTTACTTAGGGAAAAACTGAAATTTGAAGACTCAATTAACCAGTAGCATAATGGAGACATTTGAGAGCTCCATGATTGACCCTGAGACTATCAGTATGATAATGTTTTTACTGCCATCACTAGGTTTCCCCATATCCCCAAATTGGGGTGTTGGTGGAGTACTGCAGGGGACTCTATCATCTTTGGTAATGAAGGCTAATAACAACAAAGATAAAATTCAGGGATAAATATCAAACCTCACTTTAGCTTAAAGGGACATTCTTTTCTCTAAGAGAAACTTCCAAAAGAACAAGGTAACATTCAACAGAATTGTAACAGTTATATTTGTTAACTGTAAGCATTTTAGACATTCTTGCATGTCTAGGAACTTCAAAGTATAAAGAAGAACCAAGTCCTACAATAAAGACCATATCATACTCCTTTCATATGTGGGAAAACTTCTGTTTGTTTTGTTTTGTCTTTTTGAGACAAGGTCTCACTCTGTCACCCAGGCTGGGAGTGGTGTAACAAGGCCCCTGCAGCCTCCAACTCCTGGGCTCAAGCGATTCTCCTGCCTCAGCCTCCCAAGTAGCTGCGACTACAGATGCATGCCACCAGGCCCAGCTATTTTTTTTTTTTTTAAATAGAGGTGAGGTCTTGCTATTTTACCCAGGTTGGTCCTGAACTCCTGGGCTCAAGTGATCCTCTTGCCTCAGCCTTCCAATGTGTTGGGATTACAGGAATGAGCCACTGCACCTGGCCTACATGTAGTAAAATTTTAAAATGTCAATGTATAAATGTATAATCGCAATTCCTTCTCATTAGCCCTGGAACTAGTTGAAAATAGAAATTGTTACACTTTTTTGGGTTTTTTGGAGACAGTGTCTTGCTTTGTGGCCTAGGCTGGAGTATAGTGGTATGATCACTGTGGCCTCAATCTTAGGGCTCAAGCTATCCTCCCACCTCAGCCTCCAGAGTAGCTGGAACTACAGGCGCTCACCACCATACCTGAATTTTTAAAATTTTTTAGAAGAGACCAGGCTGGTCTCAAACTCCTGAACTCCAGCAATCCTCCTACCTCGGCAGGAGGATCCCAAAGTGCTGGGATTACAGGTATGAGCCACTGAGCCCAGCCATAAATTGCTATTCTTATGCTTAAACATATAAATGTCCTTTCTCTAAGGATTAAAAAACAAAAGACATCTGTCTAAGTTACTACAGGTAAAAGAGAGTTAGAACAAACACAAGTAAAAAATATCATTCACTGAGTGCCCGTCACTGTGGTAGGCATTTTATACCTACTATCTCTAAGAATCCCTAAAACAGTGCTGCAAGATAAATGGTGTCATCCCATTTTTATATATCATACAACATAAGCTCTGAGAAACAAGTGGCAGGGATGGCCAGGAGGGATTCAGTAAGTAGCAGAGCCAAGAACTGAATCCAAATCTACCTAACTGACTCCAAAAACAACATACTAGCCACAACAATATACTGATTCCAGGCTTTTATGACCTTGCCAAATTAGATCCCTTGATTAAGAAACTAAACAGAAATAGATGTATTAACTTCCAGTTTAAGAATAGATGTCTCTCTCTCTCTGTCTCTGTGTGTGTGTGTGTGTGTGTGTGTGTGTGTGTGTCTGTGTGTGTGTCTGTGTGTGTGTCAAGATCTCCCTCTGTTGCCCAGGCTGGAGTGCAGTGTTACAGTCTTGGCTCACTGCAGCCTCAACCTCCTGGACTCAAGGGAGCCTTCTTCCTCAGTGCCCCAAGTAGCTGGAACTACAAGCACTTGCCACCATCCCCAGTTAATTTTTTTCATTTTGTAGAAACGAGGTCTTGCAGCCGGGCACGGTGGCTCACACCTGTAATCCCAGCACTTTGGGAGGCCAAAGTGGGCGGATCAAGAGGTCAGGAGATCAAGACCATCCTGGCTAACACAGCAAAACCCCATCTCTACTAAAAATACAAAAAATTAGCTGGGCGTGGTGGCATGCACCTGTAGTCCCAGCTACTCAAGAGGCTGAGGCAGGAGAATCGCTTGAACCCAAGAGGCAGAGGTTGCAGTGAACTGAGATTGCGCCACTGCACTCCAGCCTGGGTGACAGAGTGAGACTCCATCTCAAAAAAAAAGACAAAAAGAAGTGAGGTCTCGCTATGTTGCCCAGGCTGGTTTAAACTCCTGGCCTCAAGCAGTCCTCCCACGGGGGCCTCCCAAAGTACTAGGAATACAGGTGTCAGCCACCATACCCAGCCTAAAAAGGGTAGTGATTCTATATAATTCAACTACTTTAAACTCACATTAAACCCATCGAATAACTGTAAAAACAATTTCCATACCAAATAAAAATCTTTAATACAGAACTTCCCTAGGGAAGTTCACAGATCCATGAACTCTCTAAAACTGAAAAACTTTGTGCCTGTATGAATGTGTACATTTTTATGACCCAGGGCTCCAGAGACGTCATCAGCTTCTCTAAGGAGTAAGAACTCCTGCACTAAAAGCAGTACTTTTCCAATACTTCCCATGAAATAATGGAGCAGGACTTCTTTCATCTACTGATAACTAGAAAAATCAGAGCTGAAGAAATAATGATAGGTTTTCCAAGTGCTATGCAACAGAGTTGTGTTTGTCTCTCTTAACCACAAATATTACCTATTTCAAATTTCTTTTGGAAAAAAAAAAAAAAATGAAGTTCTGAAAGATTTAACCAACCTCCCTTGACTGAAAACTTCATATCGAAAGTTTTTTTTTTTTTTTTGCCACTGACTCGAATACTTAGAAGATTAAAGCAAAAGGTTTAAAAAAAAAAAAATTGACAAGACCTACCTGTAAGGTCCTGTACGGGGTAGACAGCCTGTTCCCAACATGTTTCCTCACTAGGACTTGTGGATAAACTATGTTCATCATCAAGCTGGAGCACAAACCAAACCATAATAGCATCTAGTATGCCTTCTTTAATAACAGGAATACCAATCTTATCAGGCTTTTTAGTTGCAAGACTTTTTAATTCCTGAGAAAAATGTAAAAGGAATGAAAGGGTTTTATGTATTTCATATATACATGCCTCAATATCTTACCATTTTCCATCTCTGGAGTTCTTAGTCCTGCCCAGCTCCCTGAGGGATTCAGTACACTGGCACACCTATAACCATGTAAGGCACAATGGTTGGGAAGCTCTGACCTATTTTATTGGAATACCATGTAGCTATTATTAAAAAGAACGAAGCAGATATATATTGCTGATATGGAAAGAAGAAGTCCATAATATATTGTTGAATGAAAAAGGTTAAGTAACAAAGCAATGGAGACTGTTTTGTTTAGAAAACAGAGGGGGATGGAAGGGGGGTAGGGAGAGAGAGGGAGTAGGGAGAGAGAAAGAATGTGTAAGAGAGAGAGAGAGAGAGAGAAGGAGTGTGTGTGTGTATGTACAGAAAAGTAGGTCTGGAAAGACGCACTTCTAACTAGTGACCTGGGGAAAGAAGGGTTGAGATTTTAAAAAGGAAGAAAAATACTAGGACTTTTTCCTTTCTATCCTGTATTGCTTGAAAGTGTTAAACAGACATGCATGACTTTTGAAACTAGAACCTTAATAAGATTTGTGTGTGTGGCTAAGAAAAATTAAAATGTTAAAAAGCCTTAAAATAATAAAATGATAACTGGCAGCTACAAACGTGTTACTTGCTACTGAAAGTCATAACAGGTAAGGAATGCTCTTGAAGCTCAGAAAGCTCAGCCTCAGTAAGCAAGGCTGAATGAATTGTTAAATTAGTTCCAGATAACCTCAAGAACAATGTGGTAACAAATAATAAAGGAAAGCTTCTATTAAATTATAAAAATCTTAGGCTAGCTGGGCATGGTGGCTCATGCCTGTAATCCCAGCACTTTGGGAGGCCGGGGGGCGGGGGATCATTGAGGTCAAGAGTTCGAGACCAGCCTGGCCAACATGGTGAAACCCTATGTCTACTAAAAATACAAAAATTAGCTACTCATGGTGGTGGGTGCCTGTAATCCCAGCTACTAGGGAGGCTCAGGCAGGAGAATCGCTTGAACCCAAAAAGTGGAGGCTGCAGTGAGCCAAGATCATACCATTGCATTGCAGCCTAGGCAATAAGAGCGAAACTCTGTCTCAAAAAAAAAAACAAAAAAAAACTTAGGCTAAAATTACCCCCCCACAAAGTCTTCTATCTCCAAACAGGTTTCACTTATAACATTTATGTCCTTGAACATTGAACCTTACTTATTAAAGACCTTCAGAGAACTCTACGTAACCTTTCCAATTTCTTTCGGCACCTTTTTTTTTTTTTTGAGATGGAGTTTCGCTCTTGTTGCTCAGGCTGGAGTGCAATGGCGCGATCTTGGCTCATGCAATCTCCTCCTCCCGGGTTCAAGCAATTCTCCTGTCTCAGCCTCCCGAATAGTTGGGTTTACAGGCACCCGCCACCACACCCGGCTAATTTTTTTGTATTTTTTTAGTAGAGACAGGGTTTCACCATGTTGGCTAGGCTGGTCCTGAACTTCTGAACTCAGGTAATCCACCCGCCTCAGCTTCCCAAAGTGCTGGGATTACAGGCATGAGCCACTGTGCCCAGCTGGGCACTTTCTCTATACAGAACATCCTCACACCATTCACCAACACACACACATACACACTAGGGTGATCAGCTTCTCTTGCTTTTCCTAGGATTATCTTGGTTTCAAAACAGAAAGTCTCAAGTCTCGGAACCCTCTTCAGTCCTGGGCAAACCATGAAGGCTGGTCACCATAATACACATACAACCTAGAGATTTGGATTATTGTTCATTTTGTTAATTTGAAATGGCAGCATGATACAGAGAAAAGTCAGAAAGACCTAGGTTGGAATTCCTGCCCCTGTATTCACATGCTGAATAATTTGGGTGGAAATTATTTAATGTAAGCAACAATTTCCTCATCTGCGTAACACAAGGATAATTATAATTGTATGGCAGTATGTCATAAGAGCTGCCTAATAACACAAGTGAAAGCACCTGGCACCCTATACATTCCCAACAATCTTAGGGGGGGTTTTCTTTGTGTTTAAATAAGTGGGCTGGGCACAGTGGCACTCCAGCCTGGGTGACAGCAGGACACTGTCAAAGAAAAAAAGAAAGAAAAGAAAGCAAGGAAAGCAAGCAAGCAAATAATTTCAGGAAGAAATTCTAATTACCCTTTAATCATTTTCTTTACATACAATAAGTGGAATCTTCATGCAAACTCATAAAATAAGACTGTCCTATATATTATTTTAAACAATGCATGAAATTTAATGCTTGAAAATAGTAACTGAATTTTTTTTCACCTGAAGGTTGTTGAAATCTACTGTCATAATTTCAAAGCACTCTGTCAAAGCCAAATATCCTCCAGGAACTCGACTCATCTTCTCAGTTGTATAAGGTTCAACTGTTTCTTCAGCATCTACAGAAGAATAAGCCGGACTCTGAAATTTCACATTTGTTGGCAAATGGATACCAGCAATGTCCTTAATACCCACTCTGGAGAGAGACAAAATAGGGGAGGGGGAGGAAGATGGATTTTTTTTAGAATCAAGTAACATATCCAATATTGAGTCCAGAAAAAATAAATACAAAAATGAAATAAAACCTCATGAGCAAAGATTTCTTAAGCATAACTACATACACACACATATACAACCACTAACTATAAAGGAAAACAACTACAAATAGGTCTATAATAAAATTAAGAATATCTGCTCATTTAAAAAAAAAACACCCTGTAAGAAAGTAAAAGGCAAGCCACTGAGAGAAGATATTTGTAATAACTATATTCCGTAAAGGGCTCATATCCAAAATATATTTTAAAATTCCTGCATATTAATAAAAAACAAAAATGGGCAAAAGACTCAGACACTTCACGAAAGAACATTTCATGTGCCAATGAGCACATGAAAAGGTGCTCGGCTTCAACAGCCACCCTGGAAATGGAGTTAAAATCACAATGCATACTACACGTCTGACGGAATGGAAAAAAACAAGTAGTCAATACCAAGTATGGTAAGGATGCAGTCTCATACACCATTGGAGTATCAAATTAGTAAGATTACTTTGGAAGACTACTTTGTAGTGCCAACTCGAGCTGAACATACCTATTCATATTCATTCTTAATGTAGGAACCGTTTCACAATGTTTGGCATTTCTACTTCTGAGAATACAGTCAACAGAAATTAATACATATTATCACCAAAAGAATGTTCAAGAATGTTTATAGCTACACTGCTTCTGATAGCCAAGAAAACTGATATAACCCAAATATCTATCAGTAGTATAACAGACAAATCTAGTATAGTCATATAATGGAGTATGATTCAGCAATGAGAATAAACAAACTAAACACAAAAGAAGCTAGGCACACAAAAACAAATCACACTGTATTGTTCTATTTGTATAGAATTCAAAACAAGCAACACTAATCTATGGCATTAGAAGTCTGCATAGTAGGCCGGGCGCGGTGGCTCAAGCCTGTAATCCCAGCACTTTGGGAGGCCGAGACGGGTGGATCACGAGGTCAGGAGATCGAGACCATCCTGGCTAACACTGTGAAACCCCGTCTCTACTAAAGAAGTACAAAAAACTAGCCGGGGAGGTGGCGGGCGCCTGTAGTCCCAGCTACTCGGGAGGCTGAGGCAGGAGAATGGCGTGAACCCGGGAGGCGGAGGTTGTGGTGAGCCAAGATCACACCATTGCACTCCAGCCTGGGCAAAAAAAAAAACTCCGCCTCAAAAAAAAAAAAAAAAAAGAATATTAAAAGAAGTCTGCATAGTAGGTGCTCTAGGGAGTGTGGGGTGCTGGTAAAGAGAAGGGGTTTCTTCCTGCGCACTTTATATTATATAGCGGTAATATTCTGGTCCTTGATCTCAGTCAGCACTGATTACCCAGGTCTATCAACTTCATGAAAATTCATCAAATCATAAACTTATGGCTCGCACACTTGCTATAAAAATGTTTGATGTCAATAAAAATTTACATTGGACCACGCATGGTGGCTTACGCCTGTAATCCCAGCACTTTGGGAGGCCAAGGTGGGAGGATCACTTGAGCCCAGGAGTTAAGAGACCAGCATGGACAACATAGCAATATTATTCTAAATAAAATAAGATAGAATAAAATAAAATAGCCAGGTATGGTGGTGTGTGCCTAGAGTCCAAGTTACTTGGGAGGTTGAGGCAGGAGGATCACTTGAGCCTCGGAGTTCAAGGCTGCAATGAGCTATGATCACATCACTGCACTCCAGCCTGGGCAACAGAGCAAGACCCTGTCTCAAAAAACAAAAAAAGAAAAAAGAAAATTTACAATGAAAAAACACTTTATAAAAATTTAAACAACATTTTTAAAAGGAAAATACTCCAACGTCATCTCACCTCACCTCAACTCAATGGCATTTTTTTTTTTTTTTAGAGAATTTGCCTTTATAACATTTCAAAAGTTCAAATAATCTACTTTTACAGATTATTTTATTACACTCTCAAAAGATGAATCAGCAAATGGAACTAATGATTTTAATAACTCAAAATTAAAAGTCACAAGTTGAAACAAAAAATATGTGACAATTTTTTTGTGTGTGAGACAAGATCTCACGCTGTCACCCAGGCTGGAGTACAAAAGTGTGATCCTGGCTCACTGCAACCTCCACCTACCAGGCTCAAGCAATTCTCCTACCTCCACTTCCTGAGTAGCTGGGATTACAGGTGCATGCCACCACACCCGGCTAATTTTTGTATTTTTTATAGGGACAGGGTTTCGCCATGTTGCCCAGGCTGGTCTCAAACTCCTGAGCTCACGCGATCTGCCCACCTTGGCCTCCCGAAGTGCTGGTATTATAGGCGTGAGCCACTGCGCCCGGCCAATTTCTTTCTAATGTAATATAAACTACGTGAATATATATTGTCAAAACTTCAAGCAATATGGTAAAAAGTCCACCTTCACAGTACTTGTCCTCTCATTTCTTCACTGTTAATAGTTTAATGTGTATCCTTCCGTACCTTTTTTTAGTATTTGTGTATAACACTCTATTTGTACGTTACTGAAACATTCTGTACCATTTGTGAGTCGGTTGTATTCATCATGCCTGTTTATTTCTCAAAAGATACTTCAGTGTATCTTTATTAAAAATGAGAATATTCTCTTAATCACAGCAATCAAATTCAGTATCATCTAACCTACAGTTCATATTCTGTATTTGTCAACTGAATCAAAAATCAATAATGCAGGCAGGGCACAGTGGCTCATGCCTGTAATCCAAACACTTTAGGAGGCTAAGGCAGAAGGATCCCTTGAGTCCAGGAGTTCAAGACCAGCATGGGCAACACAGCAAGACCCTGTCTCTATAAAAACTTTAAAAAATTAACCAGACATGGTGGTGCACACCTGTGGTTGCAGCTCCTCAGGAGGCTGAAGTGAGAGGATCACTTGAGCTTGGGAGGTCAAGACTGCAGTGAGGTATGATTGAGCCACTGCACTTCAACCAGGGCAACACACCAAGATCCCATCTCTCTCTCTCTCTCTCGCTCTCTCTCTCTCTCTCTCTATATATATATATAGTTTTTTTTCCCAATACAGTTCATAGTTTCAATTTAGCTGTCCTGTCTCTTTAATCTCCTTTCATCTGAAACAGTTCTTCATCTTTGCTTTGTCTCTCATGTCACTGACATTTTTTAAGAAGGGAGGCCAACTGTTTTACAGAATGGTCCCAACTTGGGTTTGTCTGAGGTTTTCTCACAATTAGATAGCAGGTTGCACATTTTGGATGTGGTACTATATAAGCAATGCATCCTAAAAGCATCGAATCTGGAGGAATCTTGCTGTTGATGTTAGCTTTAATCACCTGGTTAAGATGATGTGTGGTCACATGGGCCTGCCGGGGGAATAGGGGCAAGGGGAAGGAGAGCATTAGGACAAATACCTAATGCATGCGGGGCTTAAAACCTAGATGATGGGTTAACAGGTGCAGCAAATCACCATGGCACATATATACCTATGTAACAAACCTGCATGTTCTGCACATGTATCCCAGAACTTAAAGTAAAATTTAATTTGATTTAATTAAAAAAAAAAAAAAACAGGCCAGGCACAGTGGCTCACGCCTGTAATCCCAGCACTTTGGGAGGCCAAGGCGGGCGGATCACAAGGTCAGGAGATCAAGACCATCCTGGCTAACACAGTGAAACCCGGTCTCTACTAAAAATACAAAAAAATTAGCCGGGCATGGCGGCAGGTGCCCGTAGTCCCAGCTACTTGGGAGGCTGAGGCAGGAGAATGGCATGAAACCAGGAGGCGGAGCTTGCAGTGAGCAGAGACTGCGCCACTGCACTCCAGCCTGGGCAACAGAGCAAGACTCCATCTCAATAAATAAATAAATAAATAAATAATAAAAAACCAAAAATGTGGTCACATGTGTCAATGTTCTGTGGCTTCTGGGCCCTACTCTGTGTTTTGCTTTGGAAGGTCTCCATCAAATAGATTTTTTGACATTCAGATGTTTAACTCACCCAGAATTAAAAGCAGGGATCTAACTTTTTTCCCCAAATGAAGCACACCATTTCCATTTCCGGAATAGTTTATCCCTTCCCCACTGATCTGAAATATCACACCTGTATCATATACTAAATCCATATAAATTCAAAGGTCTGTATCTAGATTCTTTATTGTGCTCCACTGATGTATTTGTCTTTCTGCATCAATACATTACTGTTTTTTATTTCTAGGTTGTTATACCTAATAAGGCAAGTTTTCTTGGATATTCTTAAACATTTGCTTATTGAGATGAGCATTAAATTCAGCTAATTAGGTGCCAAATGGCAATTTTTATAAAAATGATTTATAACTGTTTCCACCAGTTAAAACAGTAGCACTCACATATATTTTGTCAACACCTTTCTTCATAGTCCTCAACTCATACTGCTGAACTTTGTTTAAAAAAAAAAAAAAAGATATTGGCCTCATTCATCCAGACCTACACCTACTCAAACAAACTGTACACCCTTTTTACTTTTACAAAAGCTCCTATAGCACTTCTACTGTAGTCAGGCACTCATTTGCTAAATAAATGAGTCAATAATGAAGTTATTCTTTTGCAAAATGTAGATACCAGCCATTTAATTTCTACTTTGCTTAGGCAAACAATATTAGTGGTCTCCTAAAGAGGAACTAATGAGGGAAGGAGTCCAGTCATGTTACAGCAAGAAATCTCAGCAAGACACAACCTAGCTTTTCTGGTGGGCAATGCAGTAAGGCATCCCTACAGCCTGAAAACTGTACATATTCTCAGTAATTCCTTATTAAGGAATTTATCCTAAGAAAATAATAGAAACAAATCCACAAAGACATAAGTGCAAAGATGTTTATCTTACTTCTTAAAAGCAGAAAAGTGGAAGCAATCCAAAAAGTCTAAACTCCAATAACTACAACACCAAGAAGTTGATTTTTTAAAGTTATGAACAAAATCTATTACATGAAAAGGCTCACAAAGGAAAAGCAAATATATTTACTGAGTTTTTAAACAAAATTAAATTTACACACACATACATTTACTTACATAGAACTAATATTCAACCAGTACATTCTAATTCAGCCAATCTGCTAATTAAGTCCACTGGCTGGTTAGTGCCCTGTGTCCTACCAATCTCTAAATATTTTTACTATCTGCCTGTTACTAACATACAAAGAAAAAGAGTAAAGGAATATATAGATGAAAAGTAGTAACTTACTGGTGAGGGATTCACGGTGGTTTTCATTTTTTTCAAACCACTTATCAGTATGTCCTAAAATATTTATACGCTACATTTATGATTAAGTTATTGGTAGAAGCTTAGAAAGACCCTAAAATTCCATCCAGCCCAACTACAAATCATTACAGTATTAGTGAAATTTTTAAGAAAAGGGAAATTGAAGTAATTAAGACCAAAATTTATTTTCACAGTGGAATCTTCCATTCCAACTTCACCTAAAATCAGTCAGAACTTAGTATTTTTCTACATGAATCTATAACAACTAAAGAGTACTAAGTTGTATCAAAATTAATTCTCCATTAAAAAAAGAACTGGCTTTAACCATGAAGTTTCATTTAAAATAGGCAACAACAAAAAAAAAAGAATAAAACCAGTGTAAGCAGCATGAATTTAAAGGTCACAAAACTACAAATCCTCACCCAAATACATATTCAGTAGCTTATATCTGTAATATTCTCTTTACAATTATTATTTTTCAATATTTACTATTTAAATAGTCAGTTACTGATATGGTTTGACTCCATGTCCCCACCCAAATCTCATCTCAAATTGTAATCCCCATATGTTGAAGGAGGGGAATTGACTGGATTATGAGAACGGTTTCTTCCATGCTGTTCTCATGATAGGGAGTGAATTCTCACAAGATCTGATGGTTTTACAAATGGTAGTTTTTCCTACGCTCACCCACGTGGTCTTGCGCTCTCTCTCTCTGCGCCCCCTGCCCCCCTCCTCACCTGCCTGCTGCCATGTAAGACATGACTGCTTCCCCTTCTGCTATGTTTGTAAGTTTCCTGAGGCATCCTCAACATTCAAAACTGTGAGTCATTTGAATGAAACTCTTTCCTTTATAAATTACACAGTCTTGGGAGGTTCTTTATAGCAGTGTGAAAACGGACTAATACACTTACCTATGCTGTCTTCTTATCTCTGCACATTCTACTGCCATCCCAAATATAACAGCACTTGCTGGTATAACTTTCCCATACTTTTCACAATTACAACTTTCACCTTTGGTCTAAAAAAAAATAACAATAAAAATTATGTTATCACATGTATTAAAAATTTGTGTGCATAATAAGCTATGAAAATATAAAAAACCTAAAAAGACAGTAAGTAAGGATAAAGTAAGTAAAAGATTTTTTTTCTTCCTTAAAAAATATTTTTGGGTTGGGCACGGTGGCTCACACCTGTAATCCCAGCACTTTGGGAGGCCAAGGCAGGTGGATCACGAGGTCAGGAGATTGAGACCATCCTGACTAACACGGTGAAACCTCATCTCTACTAAAAATACAAAAAATTAGCTGGGCGTGGTGGCACGCACCTGTAGTCCCAGCTACTTGGGAGGCTGAGGCAGGA
>NW_012112142.1:5437696-5438019 GCF_000951035.1 Colobus angolensis palliatus | reverse complement strand
GTCTCGATCTCCTGACCTCGTGATCCACCCGTCTCGGCCTCCCAAAGTGCTGGGATTACAGGCTTGAGCCACCGCGCCCGGCCTCAACCTTTAGCAATTTTAAATCCAAATCATTTTCTGTTAATATTGAATTTTTATTATATATTAAAATATTTTCATTGATAACACATATTATATGAACCAAATCAATGATTTGTGGGCTACAATAGAGGATTTCAATGCAAAATATAATTTGGCAATTATAAGAGTTAGTCCTGTCCAGTCCATAGCCTGGGTTCAACAGGCACCTGAAAACAGTACCAAACCAGCTATTACTATACTCC
>NW_012112142.1:5431489-5437481 GCF_000951035.1 Colobus angolensis palliatus | reverse complement strand
CCGCCTCCCAGGTTCAAGCGATTCTCCTGCCTCAGCCTCCCAAGTAGCTGGGATTACAGGCATGTGCCACCACACCCAGCTAATTTTGTATTTTGTATTTTTAGTAGAGATGGGGTTTCTCCATGTTGGTAAGGCTGGTCTCGAACTCCTGACCTCAGGTGATCCACCCACCTTGGCCTCCCAAAGTGCTAGGATTACAGGCGTGAGCCACCAGGCCCGGCCAGTAAGTGTTTTTTGCATAGATTTCTTTCCAACCACACTGTATGTACACCTTGGCAAAGGAAAATATATTTCATATTGCTTTGTAAATATACTAAGGATTCAATAAATCTCTGATGAAATAATGAATTCTTAATCAGTTTTAAGTATTTTCATACTGCTTACCTTTGGCTGTAAAAGTAAATGCTCCCATGCATGAATCAAACTCTCCACAATTCCTTCTCCAAATAAACCTGCATCGACAGTTTCTGTTACAACTAGGGACACTCTATAGAATGATTTTTTAAAGATATATGTAAGTAAAATATCATGCTATTATATAAAGATGTCAAAGCTGAGAGGAGAAAGGAAGAGTATATTATAGAAACAGTTCATATGTAAAATGTCCTAATACTTTTAAGATCTACTACTGAATCTTGAGGAACTTTACTCGAATGCTACTTAAGCTTCTTTGTTCTCCACTGGCTCCTTCTTCTTGGTTTGAAAGATGGGGGACAGGGGGAGGTGGGGAATGACAACATTCGCTTGGCCTTGTTCCCTCTCCAGGTTATTTTTTCATTGCCTACATCCTTAAGAGTGGTTCATACCCTTTACCTTTACCAGTCTCTTCTTTAATGCCAAGTAAGAAGACTTCCATCTCCAACAGTCTATGAAAATATTATCTACCATCAATAACTCCCTACTTAACAAAATGAATCCTCTTTCTCAGTTATCATTTTTTTGATCTCCAAATAACACTGATTGCAGGAGAGAGCCCTCCCTCTCAAAATCTATCTCTACCTTTTATGACACTGCATCACCCATGTTTGCCTCCTACATGTTGACTGTGCCTCTTATCACTTCTTTTGCTTTACCCACTGCCTGAGTCTTAGAAAAAGCCTAGTCCACAGAACTCTGCTCTTCTGTCCATGCTTTCTTTCTAGAAAATTTTACTCAAAGACATATGAAAATATTTTCTCCCTTCTCTGAACTCCTTCAGCATTTATTGCCAGTATCACACATTTATGTAGCTAGAAGATAAGAAAAGTTTCAGGAATATTCTTTATCTTTCTATCTAGATTGTAAGTGCCTCGAGGGTAAGAATGACTTTGGTATCCTCCACAGTGCCTAGACCCAACATCTTATATACAGAAAATATCCAGTATTTATGATTGCATACACTTAGAATGTGAAAGGTGTTTCAAATCATCTAGTCCAATACCTTGAGGTCTAGACATTTGCTTAAGGTCAAAATAAATTTATAATAGTCTAATCTGGAATCCATAGCTCCTGGTTCAAAACCAACAGATCTTTCTACAACATTATCTGTTAGAAAAATGATTAAATTAAGGTAACTTTGATTCATGCTGACTCATGTCCCTCTCAAAATTCATGTTGAAGCCCTTAACCCTGAAACTGACTGTACTGAAGAAGGAAAGGCTGTGTAAAGACACAATAAGAAAGCAGCATCTGCAATCCAGGAAGAGAATCCTCATAAGAAACCAAACTAGCCAGCACTTTGATCACGATCTTCCGTCTCCAGAACTGTGAGAAAATAAATGTCTATTGGTAAAGCTACCCAGTCTGTGGTACTTTGTTATGGCAGCCCAAGTGGAACAAGACAATTGAGGGAAGTGTTTTTTCCTATAAAATGGATATGACATTTGCCTTAATCTAACAGGAATTTTTTCATGAGAATAAATGTAGAGACCATTGAAAACCGTAGGTACTATGTTAACATAAATACTATTATATATACATGGAAGATTTAAAGTCATAGTTCATATAAGGCACAAAAATATCTTCTTTCAGTACAAACTGAATTGAAGTAAGATTGGAAGATAAACCCAGAAGAGATAGGCAAAGTAAGTGCTACATAAAGAAAACTTTGTCTCTAAAGTGACTAGTGTGGAACCAGATCATTTTCAAATTCCTTCTAGCTCTAAAATTCCATCGCCCTTGTGATATGGATCACAGTGAGAAAACATACTAAAAAGCCAAGACTTATATTACTTATATTCAAATCATTTAAAGGACCCATGCTAAAATATACTGACAGCTGACATTTCCAAAGCTTTCATTTTAAACAAATATATTAACACAAAATGTGATAAGTCCATTGAATCTGAACTGCTTATGTTTTCTTTTTAAAAAAGCACAACTTTTTTTTTTTTTTTTTTTTGAGACGGAGTCTTGCTCTGTCGCCCGGGCTGGAGTGCAGTGGCCAGATCTCAGCTCACTGCAAGCTCCGCCTCCCGGGTTTACGCCATTCTCCTGCCTCAGCCTCCCAAGTAGCTGGGACTACAGGCGCCCGCCACCTCGCCCGGCTAGGTTTTTGTATTTTTTAGTAGAGACGGGGTTTCACCGTGTTAGCCAGGATGGTCTCGATCTCCTGACCTCGTGATCCGCCCGTCTCGGCCTCCCAAAGTGCTGGGATTACAGGCTTGAGCCACCGCGCCCGGACAAAAAGCACAACTTTTATGTAGTTACTGACCACATAGGATTATCCATTTTTACAAATGAGAACACTGAAATTAACAAAGGTAAAGTAACTTGCTAAGATCAAGTTTATTTGATCCCTTGCCACAAATTTTTCTCAAGATCTTTAAATATTTTTAATAAAGAATATAATTTTATTTAAATATGTCTTATAGTAAACTATCCTATCCTATATCTGTATCTTTACAAAATAAGGGTTTTGTAGCATTTTGTTTGGACTAAAAGCTAGAAATACATCTTAGTTTTTTAAAAATAGAGAAGTATAAACACTAAAATTAGTTTACATGATAATACCTTTCGGGAATATGTTTTGGAATCTCTATGTCAAGTGACTTCATATGTAAGAGTTTGATCCCTGCTTCCATCTTGTTTGCTGCTACGACATCACAGGCAAGTTCATACATGGTCTTGGATAACTCACAAGCATACACGGAATGTGCTCCAGCTTTTTTAGCAAACATGCTACAAGGGAAAAAAGTGCTCCATCAAGAAAAGACAATCTACTGTATTTTCTCAAATTTTAAGGAAATGATGATGCCAAAATGTGAGGTTTTTCCTTTTATTCTTTAACACAATCATTACTCATTCTGCATTAAAAAATAAACTAATATTGTTGTCTAGAAACAAATCATACAATAAAACATGGGATCTACTCTATAAAGACACAACTGGTATTATATCTTTAATGAATACTAACAGGCTTTAACTTAGGCAACTAGATTCCACCAGAATGTTAACATAAAAAAGACTCTTAAATTCATTATTCAAAATGTCAATAATCCCAAATTTTTCTTAGCAGTTATGTTCAGTTCTTGATAAAAGTTATAGTAAAAAACATAATAGTTACATAAATAATCCTAATAAGATTATAATACTTTTAAATTCCAATGTTAAATTTTCTATATCTGCCAAAATCTTTAATTTACATTAGAATACATGTATATATCATTAAAATGCAATTACTACCAACCTTAGTATTCCAGTTCCTGCTCCAATGTCCAAAACACTTCTGGACCCCAAACAAACTGCCTTCTGGATTGCTGCATTATAAATCGTATTCCTCTTGGTGTCATTAAGCATGATAAAGTGCCAGCGTTCCACCAACCAGTTTGCAACACGATAAAAATTCTCCTTTGCATCACTGAAATCAGGGTTTAGCTTCACTGCTTTATGAAAATACCCAGCTGCTTCATCCCTAAAGCCCATTCTAGAGTAAAAAATGACAAAGGCAAAATATATTCAACTATATGCTATCATACTGCAGTACCTTTGTTTATGCCATTCATCTGGCCTGGGAATCCCATGCCAGCACCCCAAATCCTGCCAATCCAAGTGCTACCTCTTTTGGGAAGTTGTCTGTGAGGACTGCAAGTCTCAGTATTTCTTTATTTTCTGAACCACTACATTTACATATTCCAGGAGACAAAAAAGTACCTGACTACGAATTACTATTATACTAATGTATAGCAGAAGATGTCACAGTCATCCTCCATTTAGCCAACTCCATTCCCTCTGTACAACACACTAATGCCTATGGCTTAGTAGGCTCCTCTCTGGGGGGGCCTGCATGCCTTTTCTCTCAGCAACTGACTTGAATAGTCATCAAGAGTCAGTTGTATTTGCTGCCAGATCAGTTTATGTCAGTTGTACTTGTTACTATAATTACATATTTTAATTAAATATTATACTAAGTAAATAAATATGACCGCATAAAGGGAACCATTGTGCCTAAGGACACTAAGCTAAACAAATGCTCTGAAAGAAAATCAAAGGCAAGTCACTCAAAATTAAGTACTATTTAATCATAGGTGAGCAAATAAAAAATAAAACACAGGAGAAAAAAATCTATCCAACCCTCTAGAACAGTGCTTCTCAAACTATCTGTAATGAAAAACCTCTCCTCCCTTTTTTTCTTAATTTTTTATTTTTAAGACTAGTCAAGTGCAATACTAAGAAGGAGGGAATCCTCCTTTTCTTAAACATCTAATTGTTTGCAGATCGATATGGCTGTATTGCACACGATTCATATGGAACTCACACATCAGATTTCAGCAGCACCCAAACTGATCTATATACTCTCTTCTGCATTAGTTTCCTGACCATATGCTTGGATTTACAGCAATGTTAAATTGCTATACCCATTTCCAAACACTTACTCTCAATTTCTATACTTACCTGTCATTAACCACTAATCTGTGGGTGAGCACCAATGTGTGGACCACACATTGAACAGAACTGAGCTAGTAGAGCCCTTTTCATTCATAGTTCTTCATAAGTACCTTTAAACATTCTGTCAAGTTTAGAGAAACTTTTTTTTTTCCTTTTTTTGAGACAGAGTTTCGCTCTTGTTGCCCAGGCTGGAGTGCAGTGGCACAATCTTGGCTCACTGCAACCTCTGCCTCCTGGGTTCAAGCAATTCTCTTGCCTCAGCCTCCTGAGTAGCTGGGATTACAGGAATGCACCACCACGCCCAGTTAATTTTGTATTTTTAGTAGAGATGGGGTGTCTCCATGTTGGTCAGGCTGGTCACAAACTCCCAACCTCAGGTGATTCGCCCGCCTCAGGATCCCAAAGTGCTGAGATTACAGGCATGAGCCACTGCACCTGGCTAGAGAAACTTAATCATACTATTCATTCTAGGTATGGTTTAAGCAAAAAAGACATTCTAGAAGTCCAAACAGGGAACTGCACTCTAATAAAAAGCAATGGTCCTATGTCAAATAAGAGGCACTCATAGTTTAGGTGAAAGTTTAAATGTTTTCAGTTAGCATATGTTATTTTAAGTTATCTTGAAGGTAGAACTATCTTGATCTTATTTGCAACTACCACTGTACATAGTACAGTACCATGTACATTGTATGTAATCATTATTTTTTGTGAGACTAACTCAGCAATGGCTATTAAACACACCCATAATAATTTCCTGGGTTTGTACTTCCCTTAGGTTTGATATTTAATACATCACCAGTTTCCTTAAACTGAAATTCTAATCTAAAAAATATATAATCTACTCCATTAAAGCATATCTCATTGAAAGACCCAACATGTGTATCCATAATATCAGAGAAGTATAAGAATGCCAGGAGGGGGCGCCCAAGATGGCCGAATAGGAACAGCTCCAGCCTCCAGCTCTCAGCATGAGCGACACAGAAGATGGGTGATTTCTGCATTTTCAACTGAGCTTTGAAGAGAGCAGTGATTCTCCCAGCATAGAGGTTGAGATCTGAGAAGGGACAGACTGCCTATTCAAGTGGGTCCCTGACCCCTGAGTAGCCTAACTGGGAGACATCCCCCA
>NW_012112142.1:5428686-5429122 GCF_000951035.1 Colobus angolensis palliatus | reverse complement strand
ACATTCAAAAGCTAGCAGAAGGCAAGAAATAACTAAGATCAGAGCAGAACTGAAGGAGATAGAGACACAAAAAACCCTCCAAAACATCAATGAATACAGGAGCTAGTTTTTTGAAAAAGATCAACAAAATTGATAGACCACTAGCAAGACTAATAAAGAAGAAAAGAGAGAAGATCAAATAGATGCAATAAAAAATGATAAAGGGGATATCACCAACCCCACAGAAATACAAACTACCATCAGAGAATACTATAAACACCTCTACGCAAATTAACTAGAAAACCTAGAAGAAATGGATAATTTCCTGGACACTTAATTTCCTGGACCTGGAAATTACCCAAGACTAAACCAGGAAGAAGTTGAATCCCTGAATAGACCAATAGTAGGCTCTGAAACTGAGGCAATAATTAATAGCCTACCAACCAAAAAAAGTCCA
>NW_012112142.1:5426101-5426826 GCF_000951035.1 Colobus angolensis palliatus | reverse complement strand
GATCCTTTCCTTACTCCTTATACAAAAATTAATTCAAGATGGATTAGAGACTTAAATGTTAGACCTAAAACCATAAAAACCCTAGAAGAAAACCGAGGTAATACCATTCAGGACACAGGCATGGGCAAGGACTTCATGTCTAAAATACCAAAATCAACTGCAACAAAAGCCAAAATTGACAAATGGGATCTATTTAAACTAAAGAGCTTCTGCACAGCAAAAGAAACTACCATCAGAGTGAAAAGGCAACCTACAGAATGGGAGAAAATTTTTGCAATCTAGTCATCTGACAAAGAGCTAATATCCAGAACCTATAAGGGACTCAAACAAATTTACAAGAAAACAAACAAACAACCCCATCAAAAAGTGGGCAAAGGATATGAACAGACACTTCTCAAAAGAAGACATTCATACAGCCAACAGACACATGAAAAAATGCTCATCACCACTAGCCATCAGAGAAATGCAAATCAAAACCACAATGAGATATCATCTCACACCGGTTAGAATGGCAATCATTAAAAAATCAGGAAACAACAGGTGCTGGAGAGGATGTGGAGAAACAGGAACACTTACACTGTTGGTGGGACTGTAAACTAGTTCAACCATTGGGGAAAACAGTGTGGTGATTCGTCAAGGATCTAGAACAAGAAATACCATTTGACTCAGCCATCCCATTACTGGGTATATACCCAAAGGATTATAAATCATGCTGTTATAAAGAC
>NW_012112142.1:5417461-5421651 GCF_000951035.1 Colobus angolensis palliatus | reverse complement strand
ACACCAACATGGCACATGTATACATATGTAACAAACCTGCAAGTTGTGCACATGTACCCTAGAACTTAAATAATAATAATAATAAAATGCCAGAATGCCCTTTTTCTTTTAACTAGGAAAAACTTTATCTTCTTGATTAGCAATTTAAATACATTTTGTTTAAATCTGACGCTACTAGACTAACAAAAGTTTGTGAAGTTGAGATACTCCAGACAAACTTTATTACACAAGTAAGTGTCAGGAGAAGCAGCTATCGTTTACTTTGGAAATATTTTTCTCCTGGAACAGATTCTTTTGGTGGGGAGTAAATGATATGCTATTTTTGATGAGAAAAGGAGTATAAAACAAAAATACCAAGAACCATTGTAAGTCAAGAACAAAGGTAAATTCTATAGCAAAAGCCACATTCACACTATCATGAATTCTGAACTGCTACTATCCAAATTAAAAATTTTGCTTAGTTATATCTCGCCAAAGCAAACTAATACCAAGGATTTTTTATCGTAATGACTGGTAACTGCTCAGACTAATGTTCTACAACAACAGGTCACCAAAAGTTACAATCTGCCAAAAGTATGTAAGAGTTCCACTTTTCTGTCAAATTGAGTTTATCCTGAAACATAAGTCTTGGAATGTTATGATCACCATATGTGTATAATCTGGAAATATAATTGAATCCTATAGAGTAACTCTCATTATATAAAGAACAAAAGAAAACTTTGGAATTAAAATATAGATTTTTTAAAAATTAATTTGAGGAGATTATTCATAAAAAAGATTTTTAAAAATCTTTTAAAACAAATTTCATTTAAGTGGAAAGAGGGTGCTAATTTGTAGAAAATGGATACTGTAGCTGATCAGGTGAGCTGTTAACATGAACAAGTAACCCTCAGTTGATTATCTGCCTTATTTTTCTACTTATTAACATACTCTACAATTAAAAATTATCAAATATTTGTTTTTTAAAGGAGAATTCATTGTCACTCCCTAGGCCATGTTAATTAAGACTGTTAAAATGCCTTGCAGTTACGTTACTGAGACTAGCTAATAAAGTTTGGCAAAGTATTTCTTATATAGAACTTTTCATTGAATAAAATTTAATATAACTTGGCTGGGCGTGGTGGCTCATGCCTTTGGGCGCCACTTTGGGAGGTCAAGGCAGGTGAATCACTAGAGGTCAGGAGATTGAGACTATGCTGGGCAACATGGTAAAACCCCATCTCTATTAAAAATACAAAAATTAGCTGGGCGTGGTGGCTTGCGCCTGTAATCCCAGCTACTCTGGAGGCTGAAGTATGAGAATTGCTTGAACCTGGGAGGCAAAGGTTGCAGTGAGCTGAGATCCTGCCACTGCACTCCAGCCTGGGTGACAGAGCAAGACTCCGTCTCAAAAAAAAAAAAAAAAAACTTAATATAACCAAATAAGGAAAAGAATGATACTAGAGAACAATTACTGAACATGTAAAGGGATCTTTCTATATAAAATAGGACATTATAATCATTTTCCTAAATAAGAATTCTCTCACTATTTTGTACAAGGCTGTGAAATTAGATGTATTAAAACAAACCCAAAATAAAAATTTTTTGTTTTCACCAGTTTTTCCTAATTATAAAGTTTCTATGGAGAGTACACAGAAATTCCAATGAAGAAAAAAGCTGTTCTATGAAAAAGTTACATTTCATTTACAAAAACACTTATGTATACATAAGAAACTCACTACTACTTTGTTTAAATTTATTGTGCAGCCTCAACAGAAAGTCATTCTGTCTTGACAGGTAGGAATTTTTTTTTGTTTTTTTTTGAGATGGAGTCTTGCTCTGTTACTCAGGCTGGAGTGCAGTCGTGCGATTTTGGCTCACTGCAACCTCCACCTCCCAGGTTCAAGCGATTCTCCTACCTCAGGCTCCCGAGTAGCTAGGACTACAGACGTATGCCACCATACCCGGCTACTTTTCGTACTTTTTTTAGTAGAAACATGGTTTCACTATGTTGGCCAGGCTGGTCTCGAACTCCTGACCTCAACTGATCTGCCTGCTTCGGCCTCCCAAAGTGCTAGGAATACAGGCATAAGCCACCACACCCAGACTAGAATTTTTTCAAATAAGCAATTGTTAACAAAAAATTCTACACATCAAATCTCAAAATTTTTTTCTGAGGAAAGACATATGATTCAAAATTGTAATACATATTCATACAACTTATTGCGAATGACCATATAAAGAGTTTACATTAATTATCACAGAGAAGTACATTTGTCAGGTTAATGATCCATATTCTTCTTAAAAGTTATTTATAAAACATTATTTCTCCACACAGAAAAAAATAGCATAATAATGAGTTTACTCTATTAAATTAATGTCTTAAAACTGTACAGAGTACACACACTGCCTTCCCAGAGCCCTAGCCCTGCACAGTCCAGTGAGCCACTCAAGGGCCTCGTGGGCACCAGAGACAAAGGTAGCAGACTGATTAACAGCTGATGAACTGTTACGTTTATTAAACGTCTTATTTTTTTTTTTTTACGTCTTATTACGTTTAATAAGAGAAATTCTGTGGTCACTTAGGAATTTTGTAGTTCATTATTCATAATATTAAGGTTTTTTTCAGCTGGATGTGATTTGAGGGAAAGAGAAAGCAATTAGTGAGGAAATGCATGAAAATACCTAAAAGGAACATTTAAAATGAGATTCATTAACTAAATTCCTAGGAATGTGAGCAACTGTCACTTTCAAACTTGGCAGAATCATGCTCAGTCCCCATTACTCTGAAACTTTCAAACTCAGAAGCAATGTTAACCTTTCCTTTTATTTCCTGTACTTTCACAGAATTCTTCATGCACATGTACTGGTATGCAGAAAGAGTTAACATAGCAGGGGGCTGACTGCCATCCTTTGAAAGGCCTGATTACAAAAGTGTCCCTTGGCTGGCATCTGGGAATTTGGATTTGGGGAGGGTTCTCACTATCCTAACGGGTAGTATGCCTAAACTGATTATACAAACAATACGGTTTATGCTCAACACCTGACCTGCTTTTCTTCTGGGAATCTAAAATTTTAGTATACGCCAGACAGAGGGTACCTAAGTGTCCAGCTCCCAGTAAAAACCCTAGGCCCTGAGCCTCTAATGAGTTTCACTGGTTGGCAACATTTCACGTGTGTTGTCATAACTCACTGGGGGAATGAAGTGCAACTTGTGTGACTTCAGTAAAAGAAGAACTTGGGAGGCTTGCACCTGGTTTTCCTTTACACTCTGCCCAATACACAGTTACCCTTTGCAAATTTTGCTTTGTATCCATTCATAGTAATACACAAGAGCCATGCCTAGGACTATATGGTGAGGCCTGTGAGCCCCTCTAGCAAATCAGCAAATCTGGGAGTGGTTCCAAGACTCCCAACATATAAGTTATCAACTTATTGCCAAATTCACCCTTTTTTACCTGCTCTGTGAAAAATGTATCTGGCTCTTTAATATTCTCCCACCAGTTGGTACAAGGGTAAGCTTTGTTGGTAAAAAGTGTGGAGAGCCCGGGTGTGGTAACTCAAGTCTGTAATCCCAGCCCTTTGGGAGGCCGAGGCCAGAGGATCACTTGAGCCCAGGAGTTCCAGACCAGCCTGGGCAACAATATGGCAAAATCCTGTCTCTACAAAAAAAGACAAAAAATTAGCCAGGTGTGGTGGCACGTACTGCAATCCCAGCTACTGGTGTGCAGGTGAGGGGCTGCTGAGGTGGGAAGATCACCAGAGCCTGGGAGGTCAAGGTTGCAGTGAGCCGTGATGGTGCTACTGCACTCCAACCTGAGTAACACAGTGACACACTGTCTCAAAAAAAAAAAAAAGTGCTGGAGGCCAGGCGTGGTAGCTCACACCTGTAATCCCAGCACTTTGGGAGGCTGAGGTGGGTGGATCGCTTGAGGTCAGGAGTTCGAGCCTGGCCAATATGGTGAAACCCTGTCTCTACTAAAAATACAAAAAGTAGCCGGTTGGGGTGGCAGGCGCCTGTAATCCCAGCTTCTCAGGATGCTGAGGCACGAGAATCACTTAAACCCGGAAGGTAGAGGTTGCAGTGAGCTGAGATCACGCCACTTCACTCCAGCCTGGGTTACAAAGTGAGACTCTGTCAAAAAAACAAAAAGTGCTGGAGAGACACTGTAGGAAGAAAGGGTTTTGCTTCCTGATTCCAGTGTGCTTAG
>NW_012112142.1:5414847-5416610 GCF_000951035.1 Colobus angolensis palliatus | reverse complement strand
TTCTTAACAAGTAATACTAAAATCACTACAAACCTGAAGAGATGCTCCCCCATACTATTGCAAATCACTTCATCATCAGGAAACAGTTCCAAGGCCTGCTCATAGCAACCAAGTAAGTCTTGTATCCGATTGAGAGCATCAAGCTCTTCAGCCCATCTGAAAAGTGTGTACTGAAAAGTTTCCTTTACAAATAAGAAAAAAATATAAATTAGTCAATAACATAACAGATGAAAGAATATACAACATTAGTTGAAGATTTCAAGCGACAGAACTTAATTACTATTGAACGATCACCTTCAATTTCATTTAGCTTTAGTAGGCACTGTTTTCTGAACAAGTGCACAAATGAATGAATTTTACCACCTACATGGCCATAATAAGCAGAATTAGTCTGACCACCCTCTAAACTCCCTCCATTCTTAGCTGCTGTATCACACTCTCCTTATTCTCCAGCTGCCTCATTTTTGTGGGTTCCTGTGTTTTTAGAGTTTGTCCTTGGCTCTCTTCTTTTTTCTCTCATCCATACCTAATGTATTTATTATCACCCATGTGTTGATGGATGCTACGTTTACATCTCTAGTCAAGACCTTCTCTTCTGAACCTCAGACTCATAGATACAACTTCCTAATAGTCATTTCAACCAGGCAATGGATCTCCAGCCATTGCAAATGTAGTCCAACTAAAATATTTCCTGAACAATCCTTGTGCAAAGAACTGAGGCAACATAAATCGTGTTCTTATCCTCACAGAGGCCCTATAGAGAGAAATTTAACATAAAATTTTGGAAAAGTTCAAAATGTTCTAAACTGAACTCATCATATTCCTCTGACACAAGACATAAGATTAAGGTACCACTCAATCTCAAACCATAAAATCACCTTATAATGGTACCTTAACTCCACATACACTGTTTCAAACCTAGCCAATGCTCTCTCAATATCTTTAAATCTGTTACCTCCTCTCCATCCCACAGTTACAACCTAATCTGGCCCTTCTAACCATTTGCTGGACTACAGCAACAGCCTTAACGCTGTCACTTTAGTTCCAATCGCATCTCCCTCCAGCCATTCTCCATGCTGCAACACTGTGAAAAGACGGAAAGCTTTTGTCATTACAGCATTACCATTAAAACATTTTAAATCATCTTCACATATTTTATACAAAAGAGTTGATACTTGGAACTGAATCTTGAGGGAGTTTACTAGAGAGACAAGGATAAGAAAGGAGATTCTGGCTGGGCATGGTGGCTCATGCCTGTAATCCCAGCACTTTGGGAGGCCAAAGCGGGCAGATCACCTGAGGTCAGGAGCTCGAGACCAACCTGGCCAATATGATCTAAAATATATAAAATATAAAAATTAGCCAAAGATGGTGGCAAACATCTATAATGCCACTTGGGAGGATGAGGCTGGAGAATCACTTGAACCTGGGAGGTGGAGGTTGCAGTGAACCGAGATCGCACCACTGCATTCCAGCCTGAGCGGTAAAAGACTCTGTTCAAAAAAAAAAAAAAACCCACACAGATTATATGAAATGGATCAGAGGGTCTACAGATAAGTGGCTTGGTGTGGCTGGAGTTTGGATATTGAGAATAGAGTAGCAGGAAATGAGATTTCTACAAGGGGCAGGAAACAGAACTAGTTGCTTACCCTACTGAATTTCAGGCATCACACTACAAATTTCCCATATACTTTTTTTTTTTTTTCTTTCTGAGATGGAGTCACACTCTGTCACCCAGGCTGGAGTACAGTGGCGCGATCTTG
>NW_012112142.1:5410652-5413267 GCF_000951035.1 Colobus angolensis palliatus | reverse complement strand
CCTGCCAGCAAGTGAGAAAAAAGGATCCTCACCTTCACGTTGTCTTTTAGCTCCGGCGCCAGGCTGAGCACGAGGAGGTAGTGGGCATAGGCGGTGCCGAAGTCCTGGACGCCCAGACAGTGCTCTGCGCTCTGCAAGGACCGCGACACCAGCTCGTCCCGGCCGGCTGCCCCAGCGCCACCCCCGGCGTCTCGGCGGGACCTGAGCCGCGAGTTCGACATGGCAGTCACCACTTGTACGGCCAAAGGGAAGATATTTTGTAAACAGGACTAGAAAACTGTCTCGATGCTACACTTCCAGGGACCAGACAACTGCTCAAGTACCTGTACAAGAAAGTTACCCTCCGCCGCGGGTAAACTAGCCCACCCGAGCACAGCCGGAAGCTCCGCCCCGTCCTGGCTCCGCGGGCGGCGCAGACCGTGACGCACACCCCGCTATTGCGGACCAGGCCGGCGGCGCACGCTACGCGAACGTCAGCGCACCCGACGTGGGCACGTCACTGCCGCCCACTCCCGCAGGAGCGATCACTGCGCGTGAGTATAGGAGAGCTCATGTGGCAGCACCTGTCCAGTCTCGTGCCCTTTTTTTTCCCTGCTGAAGCGGACCTCTCTCTCCCTCTTGCACTCCGAGAGTGTGTGGCTTTCGACTGCAAGACCTTGTTGTACAGACCCAGGCAGTGCGGAGCGCCACCCGCTCATGAGGGACGGTCAAGCATTTGTGATGATGCTTAAGACATTTTGGATCGTGATGCACAAAATTTCAAGACCGGAAAGAACCTGGACATAACAAAAGCACCTCAGACGTGTTAGAGGAAATGCTTTCACAGGCATTTCAAATCATTCTCACAAAACTTGGCTAGGTGGACCTTTGGATCACACTCGTCTTAATGATGGCAAACGTGATATCCTGAGAAGTGACTTGCTCAAAGTCACACAACCAGCTAGTGGCATAGGCATGGTTCAAATCCAAGTTCCCTGCCAACTATCTGTTCAGTTATAAGATGAGCTTAGGGGTTATTACACTGTTCCATGTCTTATCACTGGATAGTGGTTACATTAATACAAAGACAAAGTTTTTCCACATTCAAGTATGGCCTCTAAGATACAGATTCCAAACTCTAAAAGGGAGGGGAGCATAGTTATTACGGCCGAAAAGTTATTTTTGTCCCAATTTTCAAACACATTAATGGACAATATCTTAAATCGAGCATTTTGCATATCAAACTAATACAATTTGAGGGCTCCTCTAATTCTCAGAAACATGTCATTGCCTTTTTGCCTTCTCTTCTGATCCAATTACCTGAACTACCCTTTTTTCTGAGCACTTGCCAGTGTAAATCCTAATCAGTTTTTTTAGGTTCCAGTTCACTAGATTGTGAGCTATTCTTAATCACTTTTGTGACCTTTGCACCTAGCGGATTATGATGCAAAGTAAGGACTTTGATTTTTTTTTTTTTTTTTTTTTTTTTTTTTGAGAGGGAGTCTTGCCCTGTGGCAGGCCTGAGTGCAGTGGTGCGATCTCGGCTCACTGTAACCTCTACCTCTAGGGTTCAAGGGATTCTCCTGCCTCAGTCTCCCAAGTAGTTGGGACTACAGGCGAGCGCCACCACGCCAAGCTAATTTTTGTAGTTTTAGTAGAGGCAGGGTTTCACCATGTTGGCCAGGATGGTGATTTTTGTTTAATTTAATGCAAAGGGCCAGCGCGGTGGCTCACGCCTGTAATCCCAGCACTTTGGGAGGCCAAGGCGGACAGATCACTTGAGATCAGGGGTTCGAGACCAGCCTGGCCAACTTGTGAAGCCCTGTCTCTACTAAAAATAATAATAATAATACAAAAATTAGCCGGGCGTGGTGATGGGTAAGCCCATCAATTACAGTAGCTGTAATCCCAGCTACTCGGGAGGCTGAGGCAGGAGAATCGCTTGAACCCGGAAGGCAGAGGTTGCAGTGAGCAGAGATCGTGGCATTGCACTCCAGCCTGGATGATAAGAGTGAAACTGAGTGTCAAAAATAACAATAATAATAATAATTTAATACAAAGTATAGCCCCACTCCTAGGTTTTGCACGTAGACTTTTCCAACTATTCATGTTCCTATTTCTCTCCTATCCTTAATTGCTACTTTCTGTACAAAACAAATTAAGACTGAATGTATGATACTTCCTTAACGAAACTGAAACGTCTAAGGCTAAGGCCTTTCTATTCCTAGTAGGAATCAACAGAACATGAAAGGGCCATTGGACTTCTTAAAAAAGGGCATTCGAGAGCAAGCTTGGTCCTTTCTAGCCCATCCAATCAGCATTCCTTACGATTATTTATTTTAAAAAGGCCTATTAAAGCTACCTTTCCTACTTTAGTCACAAGAGCACTATAACCATCAAATGAGATAATATATAGAAACATTTTTTATCTGATGTACATATAGAGTTAATATTATCCATTGTTACTATTATCTAGAATCACTTAAAAATTATCTGGATGGCTGAGCACGGTGGCTAACGCCTGTAATCCCAGCACTTTGGGAGGCCAAGGCGGGCACATCACAAGGTCAAGAGATTGAGACCGACCTGGCTAACACGGTGAAACCCTGTCTCTACTAAAAATACAAAAAATTAGC
>NW_012112142.1:5402892-5403887 GCF_000951035.1 Colobus angolensis palliatus | reverse complement strand
AGCGGGCCCAGTGGCTCACACCTGTAATCCTAGCTCTTTAGGAGGTTGAGGCAGATGGATCATCTGAGGTCAGGAGTTCGAGGCCAGCCTGACCAACATGGTGAAACCCCGTCTATACTAAAAATATAAAATTAGCCAGGCATGGTGGTGCATGCCTGTAATTCCAGTTACTTCGGAGCCTGAAGCAGAAGAATAACTTGAACCTGGGAGGCAGAGGTTGCAGTGAGCTGAGATTGTGCCATTTCACTCCAGGCTGGGTAACAAGAGTGAAACTGTGTCTCAAAAAAATTAGTATTATTATTATAATAATATACTCTAATAAATGTTATGTGAATATGGCCTCTCTCTCTCTCTCTAAATATCTTATTGTACTATATCTTATTGTACTATATTGTGTAACTGAAACCACAGAAAGGGCGGGGACTACTGTATATTATAATTCATCTTTATGATAAGGATTTTTTAATGACTTGATAAAAGTGAAAGTTGGAAAGTTAGGGTTTTTCTCTAAGACAATATGTGTTCTGATTCTAATAAAAGTACTAGTTATCTATATACAAATATAATTTAACATATTGATATTTATTGAATACATTCTGCATAGTAGGCAATGTTTTAAGTAATTTAATGTTTTACCAGCCAGTATCTTCCTCTCTTTTTCTGGGAACTGTTTATATTAGTCAGCTTTTACCACATTATACTACATAACAAACAACTCTGAAAATTCAGTGTTGTCTTAGTCACTTGGTAACAAAACAACTGAGACTGGATAACTTAGAAATTTCGTTCTTACAGTCCTGGAGGCTGATAAGTTGAAGATCAGACCAAAGGCAGCTTTGACGTCTGGTAAAAGCTCAGGTTCTGCTTCCAAGATGGCACCTGCGATGCTGTATCCTGCAGAAGGGATGAACTCTGTGTCTTCACATGGCAGAAAGGATGGAAAAGGGCAAAAATGGTCTAGCTTGTTTCCACCAGCTTTTTTTTTTTTTTTTGAG
>NW_012112142.1:5398560-5402842 GCF_000951035.1 Colobus angolensis palliatus | reverse complement strand
GACCCAGGAAGACACATCAACAAAGTTGGGAGTGTTCCAGAATCTGTTGCAAGTTGGAAGGCTTTTATAAGACAGTATAGGAGAAGGTAGGGGGACTTCTCATACCAGAGTTGTATTCTTTCATTGATGGGTGTAACACAGAGGTTATAATCATTGGCTACAGATTGCAACATACAGGCTAAAACGTCTGCGTGCAAGACAGTAAGTAAGACTTTATGATTCTGGCCAGGCATATAGCTCATACTTGTAATCCTAGCACTTTGGGAGGCTGAGGCGGGTGGATTGCCTGAGCTCAGGAGTTAGAGACCAGCCTGGGAAACATGGCAAAACTCTGTCTTTACTAAAAATACAAAAAATCAGCCAGGCATGGTGCGGCATGCCTGTAATCCCAACTACTAGGGAGGCTGAGGCACGAGAATCGCTTGAACCTGGGAGGCGGAGGTTGCAGTGAGTGGAGATCGCGCCACTGCACTCCTGCCTGAGCAACAGAATGAGCCTCTGTCTTCAAAAAAAAAAAAAAACAACTTTATGATTCAAAACTAAATCCGCATTCTTTTTAGTGTTAGTAGGTTATACATTAATCAGTATGTCAACAACTTGAGGAACTCATAAGATTCTTTATTCAGGGATAGATGTCACCATGAATCACAAGACCTTAAAGAAAACTAACAAATGCAACCTGTAGTTTATCAGGTAAACGGCTGTGTTTGAGGTATCTGGACATCAAGTAAAGATGTCCAGTGGGCAGGTGAGAAAGTATGTTTAGAGCTCACTGGAAATATCTGGTCTAGATATAAGTATCTGGAGGGGTTTTGTTTGTTGGTTGGTTGGTTGGTTGGTTGGTTTGCTTTTTGAGACAGAATCTTGCTGTGTCGCCCAGGCTTGGTGCAATCATGGCAAACTACAGCTTCAACCTCCCAGGCTCAAGCAATCCTCCCACCTCAGCCTCCAGAGTAGCCGAGACTACAGGAACACGCCACTACACCTGTCTAATTTTTGTGGGTTTTGTAGAGATGTGGTCTCTCCACATTGAACAGACCAGTCTGTAACCCTGGGCTCAAGTGATCCTCTTGCCTCAACCTCCCAAAGTACTGGGATTACAGGCATGAGCCACTGCGCTCAGCTGGAAGTTTTAATCAAGTTGATAGGTTGAAGTTGTAGCAATGATTATAATTCTCCTGGAAAAGTGTGTAGAGGGAGGAAATGTGCATCACAAAATGCAGAATGAGGAAAGAGCGGCAAAGCCTTCTCTGAAATTGCTAATAGAAGAAAGTAAGATATTGGATAAAATGAGTAAGATTTTATAGAAATGAACAATCCTAAGAAATGGCTTATAAATGAGTTGCCAGTAGGACCAGGGTCTCTCATAAACCTAGTCAGAGCAATAGCATATAGAATAAATAAATATAAAAATGTGAATAAATTACATTTTTCTCAATACAGTACTTCTCCTTATCCATGAAGGATACATTCCAAGACCCTCAGGTGATGCCTGAAACCATGAATAATAACAAACTCTATATAGATTATGTTTTTTCTTATACATACATTCCTATGATAAAGTTTAATTAGGCACAGTAAGAGATGAAAATTAGGCTGGGCATGGTGGCTCATGCCTGTAATCCTAGCACTTTGGGAGGCCGAGGCAGGTAGATCATTTGAGGTCAGGAGTTCGAGACCAGCCTGGCCAACATAGTGAAACCCTGTCTCTACTAAAAATACAAACGTTAGCTGGGCATGGTGGTGCACACCTGTAATCCCAGCTACTTGAGAGGCTGATACAGAAGAATCACTTGCGCCTGGGAGACAGGTTGTGGTGAGCCGAGATCGCACCACTGGAGTCCAGAGTGAGAACCTGTCTCAAAAATAAATAAATAAATAAAGAGGCCGGGCGTGGTGGCTCACGCCTGTAATCCCAGCACTTTGGGAGGCCAAGGTGGGCGGATCATGAGGTTAGGAGATGGAGACCATCCTGGCTAACACGGTGAAACCCTGTCTCTACTAAAAAGAAATACAAACAATTAGCTGGGCGTGGTGGTGGGTGCCTGTAGTCCCAGCTACTCAGGAGGCTGAGGCAGGAGAATGGCGTGAACCTGGGAGGCAGAGCTTGCAGTGAGCCAAGATTGTGCCACTGCACTCCAGCCTGGGTGACAGAGCGAGACTCTGTCTCAAAATAAATAAATAAATAAATCTGGATTATTAAAATAAAAATTAGGTTACTAACACCTGTAAGCATTTGATCAAAAGTGTATGCACCCATATCCTTTAAGTGTCAAATGTGGTTGACTGAAACCTCTTTTCAGAAAGCAGAAAGAAACCTCCCAGTCTTTCACTGCAGAAAAGTGGGTTGGAGATGAATCACTGAAACGTCATCCTTCCAGTCACCTCTGTGAGTCCCTGCTTCAGCTGAATTACTTCACTTTACATATTATCTTGTACTCCAGGGCATGCTTTCTGCTTCCACAGGGGCAGGGTTTCTTTTCTTTTGTTTTGCTCCATTTTGTTTTTTGGTCTGTTTGGTTCATTGAGATAACCTGAGTCCCTAAAACACCTAGACTGCATGAAACTTATACTGAACATATTTCTACCAAGTCTGTGGAGGGCAAGAGATGGAGGAGGGACTTGAGGCAGAGTTTCATTCTTGTTACCCAGGCTGAAGTGCAATGGTGTGATCTAGGCTCACTACAACCTCCGCCTCCTGGGTTCAAGCGAATCTCCTGCCTCAGCCTCCCGAGTAGCTGGGATTACAGGCAGCCACCACACCCGACTAATTTTGTATTTTTAGTTGAGATGGGGTTTCTCCATGTTGGTCAGGCTGGTCTTGAGCTCCTGACCTCAGGTGATGCACCCACCTCTGCCTCCCAGAGTGCTGGGATTACAGGCGTGAGCCACCGTGCCCAGCCAATTATTTGCATTTTTTGGTGTTTTATCTAAAGCTTCAAAACATTCTGTACATAGAGTAGGTCATTTGAAAAAATGGAATGATACAAATAGCATGGAACATCTGATCACCTTAAGAAACTGGAATTGGCTGGGTGTGGTGACTCATGCCTGTAATTCCAGAGCTTTGAGAGGCTAAGGCAGGAGAATGACTTGAGGCCAGGAGTTCAAGACCAGCCTGAGCAACATAGCAAGACTCCACCTCTACAAAAAATTTAAAATAAAAATGTTAGCTGGCTGTGGTGGCACACACCTGTGGTCCTAGGTACTCAGGAGTCTGAGATGGGAGGATCTCCGAGGAGTTCGAAGCTTCAGTTAGCTATGATTATACCACTGCACTCTAGCGACAGAGCAAGACCGTGTCTCAAATAAAGAAATAAATAAACTGGAATCGTAAATATATTTTGATTACTATTTTCTGTTCCTTTATTACCTCAGTACTGGTTGAGGCTGAGTTACTTAAGATTCTTCATCTTTATGAAGATTAACTGAATTTATTGTAATTACCTTTCATGCCTTTTGGAAGAGCCCTATATTCGAAGAACCCAGAAGTACAATGAAAAACAAAGGCAGAATGTAGGTTATACTTTTTTATTCTTACTCAAAGATTTCTTTAGAAACATTGAAAGCATCACTTTCTTGTTGACAATAGCCCTTTTGCCCCTCACAACTATGATCTTTACCTCTGAGAGTCTATTTGGTTCCTTCCTTTACATTTCCTTTTTTACCCTCTTTCAGGATTCTAAGAAAAACCTCAATGATATAGAAAACCGCTGCTGACTGGGAGGCAGGTCCAAATGTGGTTGTGTTTCATCATATTCTGGGCACCTTGTCAATAAACCACACATGCCAAACACAGAAGTAAAACCAGCCGAAGGGCTCTCAGTCAACTTTCCAATGTGCAAAAGTTTAAGGTTAACAAGTGGGGAAAATGCTCACAGAAAGTGTATTAACAACGGGCTGGGAGCAGGGGCTCATGCCTTAATCCCAGTACTTTGGGAGGCCAAGGTGGTCAGATGACTTGAGGTCAGCAGTTCAAGACCAGCCTGGGCAACATGGTGAAAACCTTGTCTCTACTAAAAATACAAAAATTCGCTGGGTGTGGTGGCATGCACCTGTAGTCCCAGCTATTCGGGAGGCTGAGGTGGGAGGATTGTTTGAGCCTGGGAGATGGAGGTGGCAGTGAGCCCCGATCGTGCCACTGCACTCTAGCTTGGGTGACAGAGCCAGACTCAGTCTCTAAATAAATTAATTAATAAAAAATAAGAATAAAGCATATTAACAAGGGATAAACAACTTGTCAGCTTGTTGTGTTTATAAATGTAGAGGTTCTTTTTTTTTT
>NW_012112142.1:5391088-5392485 GCF_000951035.1 Colobus angolensis palliatus | reverse complement strand
GGCTAATTTTTGTATTTTTAGTAGAGACAGGGTTTCACTGTGTTGGCCAGGCTGGTCTCAAACTCCTGACTTCAGGTAATCTGCCTGCCTTGGCCTCCCAAAGTGCTGGATTACAGGCGTGAGCCACCGCACCTGGCCTCCACCAGCCCTTTTAAAGCATCACTAATCGTATTCACAAAGGCAGAAGTCCTCATGACTTAATAGTCTCCTAAAGGACCAAACTTTGAATACTATAACACAGGTGAGTAAATTTTAACATGAATTTTGGACACATTTAAACCGTAACAAGTACCTTAGAAAAGAAAGAACTATTTCTTGCTTATATTACATGTAGACCACAAATTGCCAACAATGCTGCTCAGATTTTGAGAAGGCTATGACTCTGCACCATATATTCTCTCATACTGGATTACAGATTTAAAAAGCGGTTCCTATGTGAAACCTGCTCATTCTCATAGCAAAGAGAAGCCATGGAACTGCTAAACAATCATGATGCTTCTTAAAGTTTCTCAAAACTCTATGTATGTCATGTCCTCTCTAGGCTGGGTGTGTTGGCTCACGCCTGTAATCCCAGCACTTTGGGAGGCCGAGACAGGCAGATCACAAGGTCAGGAGATTGAAATCATCCTGGCTAACACTGTGAAACCCCATCTCTACTAAAAATACAAAAAAATTAGCCAGGTGTGGTGGCAGGCACTTGTAGTCCCAGCTACTCGGGAGGCTGAGGCAGGAGAACTGCTTGAATCAGGGAGGCAGAAGGTTACAGTGAGCCGAGATCGTGCCACTGCACTCCAGCGTGGGCGACAGAGTGAGACTCTGTCTCAAAAAAATTAAAAAAATAAAAAATAAAAATATCCTCTCACACTCTATTGGTGAAAGCATATTATTGTGGTTAAGTCCAATTGCAAAGGGAAAGGTATATACACTCTTCCTGCAAGGAAGAGGGCACTTCAGTTTACATGTTGGCGGAAGGAACAGAGTGAATACTAGAGGACAATATTACAATTTACTACCACTGTTCCTCTCTCAGCTTAAGCTCTGTTCTATCTCCCACTCCTCAGATCAGCAGTAGCATGAAAATAACAGCCCACATTCCTGGTACCAGAGGTGGAAATACGCACATCGTGTACAAATTATCTGTTCTGACCTGTTTGGTGGCTCCCTGGAATACTGATTGAAAGGCTTGTCTTTATTTCACCTAACTCCTAACTAGCCTAGGGCTAAAGGTTCTTGCCGCAGGGCATTTGTAGAAAATATTTAGACGTTAGACTACGTTAGACTAAATTTGGTCTAAAGTCTAAATATTTCCTTTTTTTTTTTTTTTTTTGAGACGGAGTCTTGCTCTGTCGCCCGGGCTGGAGTGCAGTGGCGTGATCTCAGCTCACTGCAAGCTCCGC
>NW_012112142.1:5388532-5391010 GCF_000951035.1 Colobus angolensis palliatus | reverse complement strand
TTTTTTGTATTTTTAGTAGAGACGGGGTTTCACCATCTTGACCGGGCTGATCTTGAACTCCTGACCTCGTGATTCACCCGCCTCGGTCTCCCAAAGTGCTGGGATTACAGGCATGAGGCACCGCGCCCAGCCTGGTTCATTCTTTTCTTCTTTTTCTTTTTCTTTTTTTCTTTTAAGAGACAGGGTATCACTCTGCTGCCCGGGATGGAGTGCAGTGGCATGATTATAGCTCACTGCAGCCTCAAACTCTTAGAACAAGTGATCCTTCTACCTCAGCCTCCTGAATAGCTGGGACTACAGGTCCATGCCACCACACATAACTAATTTTTAAATTTATTGTACAAATAAACTCTTAGCATGTGGCCCAGGCTGCCCTCGAACTCCTGGCCTCAAGCAATCCTCCCATCTCAGCCTGCAAAAATTCTGGGATTACAGTTGTGAGCCACTGTGCCCTGTGAGATTTAAACATTTTTCTGGGATCTGGTTTGTTTTATTTTTGGTTTGGAGCCCTGTTCGCAACTCTTTGTGCATTTTAGGATCATTTGGGGAGTTTTTAAACAGTATCAGTGCATAGATCTTGTCCCCGGAGATGCTAATTTAACTAGCCTGGAATGGGGTTGGGCATGAGTATTTTTGCTATGGTTGTCTATGGATTTAAAGATGTGTGGTGGCTCATGCCTGTAATCCCAGCACTTTGGGAGGCTGAGGCAAGTGGATCACCTGAGGTCAGAAGTTGGAGACCAGCCTGGTTCAACAAAGCAAAACCCTGTCCCTGTCACTACTAAAAATACAAAAATTAGCTGGACATGGTGGCACGCACCTGTAGTCCCAGCTACTTGTGAGACTGAGGCACAAGAATCACTTGAACCTGGGAAGTGGAGGCTATAGTGAGCCAAGATTGCACCACTGCACTCCAGCCTCTTAAAAAAAAAAAGAAAAGATACTCTCTTTAAGCGATATGTTATAAGACATAAGGCCAATGTAGGGAGTGAAAATATAATTTTTTTATGACCTGTTAGAATTGTGAGGGTTCTCTCAATTGAATTCTTTTGAATTTAAGTAACAATATAATAACATAATGAGAAATAGAATGTTCATCTTACTGAATTACCTGTTGAAGAGAAAATTTTATAATTGGATCAACAAAATACTATGGCTACAGACCAACTGTTGGGCATTGAAATTTACTTTGATAATTTTCACTGCTAAGTATTTCCAGCTTATTCAATCTATTTAACTACAATTAATACTTTGTTTTATAACACTCCTTTTCTAATCGTTCCATATGCAATTTCAAAATCTAGAACTGAATTTAAATATAAAATTGTAATAATGGCCAGACCAATGCTGGGTTTGGAATCTGAGTGTTCTCAGTGTACAAGGTCCTATAATAATGCGACAGCAGAGTTCAGAGACAATATGAGGGAAAATCCACTTGAGCGCTACTCTGCACCAGGTCCATTCTCACTCTGCTATAAAGAACTACCTGAGACTGGGTAATTGATGAAGAAAAGAGGTTTAATTGACACATAGTTCCACAGGCTTAACTGGAAGCATGAATGGGAGACCTCAGGAAACTTACAATCATGGCAGAAGATGAAGGGGAAACAAGTACCTTCTTTACGTGGAGGCAGGAGAGAGAACAAAGGGGTAAGTGCCGCACACTTTTTAAACCATCAGATCTCATGAGAATGAGAACAGCAAGGGGGTAATCTGTCCCCATGATCCAATCACCTCCCACCAGGCTCCTCCCCTGCCATGTGGGAATTACAGTTCGACATGAGATTTGGGTGGGGAGACAGAGCCAAATCAGATCACCTAGTTTAGGCAAAGCATCCTTTTTAAAATTTCTCAGTCTCCTGTTCATAATTCTGTCTTAGTATTTACCCTATTACGTTCAAATGGCCTGTTTGTCCTCCTGACTAGAAAGTGGGTTCCTAGGCCTCAAGGAAGTATGTCTTATTCATTTTTCATCACTAGCATTCAAAATAGTAACTAGAACAAAAGAAGTCATTAAATATCTGATTAACCTGAAATGGAGGCAGCTAAAGAGAGGTAGAGAAAGAGGAAGAATTGAAAGATGTGTCAAAAACAAAGACTACAGGACTTAAAACAACTACATGATAGGAGTAACAGGGACATAAGAAAAAGGGAGATATTAGGCTGGGCGCAGTGGCTCACACCTGTAATCCTAGCACTTTGGGAGGCTGAGGCAGGTGGATTACCTGAGGTCAGGAGTTCGACACCAGCCTGACCAACATGGTGAAACCCTGTCTCTATTAAAAATACAAAAATTAGCCAGGCGCAGTTGCAGTTGCCTGTAATCCCAGCTACTTGGGAGACTGAGGTAGGAGAGTCGCTTGAACCCAGGTTGCAGTGAGCCAAGATCGTGCCATTGCACTCCAGCCTGGGTAACAAGACTGAAACTCATCTTAAAAAAAAAAAAAAAAAAAACTTTTACAGTCCATACAGTATTTT
>NW_012112142.1:5373376-5383428 GCF_000951035.1 Colobus angolensis palliatus | reverse complement strand
AAGTAGCTGGGACTACAGGCGCCTGCCACCACGCTCGGCTAATTTTTTTGTATTTTTAGTAGAGACGGGGTTTCACAGTGTTAGCCAGGATGTTCTCCATCTCCTGACCTTGTGGTCCGCCCGCCTCGGCCTCCCAAAGTGCTGGGATTACAGGCGTGAGCCACCGCGCCCAGCCTTAAATATTTTCCTAAGATATCTAAATAGGTTCCTGCTGCCTGTGGCGATAGACAGTAGCTAGGTCAATCAATAGACTAATCAAAAAGCTTGGGAGGAAAGGCTGGAGAACGAGACAGTCTATAAGGGTTTTCAAAAGTGCTGACATATTCCTGAGAATCAAGAAGGTCAAATGCATGCTCAGGGCTATGCAAATGCCCCCGGGAAAGCTGAAAAAGGCCCTAATACCCCTCCTCCTGACCATGAGGCTCCAAAAAAGTAGGATATGAAGTCTAAGGCAGAGTTGTAAAATGCCTGGCAAGTATCGAAAGCATGTCACAATGAATACACAGAGCCCCACTGCAAAGACTGGAAGATTTTTTGGTTCCAGGTATTTAAGGAAATCTCTGCTCACTCATTAGCTGACCAGTAAACTAATGTAACAGAGACTTCAGGATCCACATGTAACAAAGAACAGACTATAAAATTAGTTCAGAAAATTCGCTAAACAAACTATAACTACAATATAGCACAACAACACACCCTAGGGAACAGGGAGGAGCTGATTTCCAGAATTGCCATATTATAATATTTAAAATGTGCAGTTTTCAACAAGAAATTATAAGGCATGCCAATAAATGAAAAATTATGATCTATAAACAGGGAAAATAAATTTATAGAAATTATGCCTGAGAAAGCCTAGACATTTGGACTTTTTAGACAGACTTTAAATTGGCTATTTTAAATATGATCAACAGCTAAGCAATGTCTGAAGAACTAAAGTAAATATAGGAATGATGTCTTGTCAAACTGAGAATATCAATGAAGAGATAAAAATATAAAACTGTCATGTCACAGTGATTTTTAAAAACAGAGACTGGGCCAGGCACAGTGGCTCAGGTCTGTAATCCCAGCACTTTGGGAGGCTGAGGCAGACGGATCACGAGGTCAGGAGATTGAGACCATCCTGGCTAACATGGTGAAACCCTGTCTCTACTAAAAATACAAAAACAAAATTAGCTGGGTGTGGTGGTGGGCGCCTGTAGTCCTAGCTACTCGGGAGGCTGAGGCAGGAGAATGGCATGAACCCGGGAGGCGGAGCTTGCAGTGAGCTTGTGCCACTGCACTCCAGCCTGGGCGACAGAGCAAGACTCTGTCTCAAAAAAAAAAACCGAGGCCGAGCACAGTGGCTTATGCCTGTAATCCCAGCACTTTGGGGGGCCGAGATGGGCAGATCACCTGAAATCAGGAATTCGAGTCCTGACTGGCCTACATGGTAAAATCCCACCTCTGGGTTTGGTGGCGGGCGCCTGTAATCCCAGCTACTCAGGAGGCTGAGGCAAAAGAATCACTTGAACATGGGAGGCGGAGGTTGCAGTGAACCGAGATCGCGTCATTGCACTCCAGTCTGGGAGACAAGAGGAAGACTTCGTCTCAAACAAACAAACAAACAAAAAACACAGAATCCAGGCCGGTGCAGTGGCTCACGCCTGTAATCCCATCACTTTGGGAGGCCAAGGCGGGTGGCTCACCTGAAGAGTTTGAGACTAGTCTGGCCAACATGGTGAAATCTCGTGTCTACTAAAAATACCAAAAAAAATTTAGCCGGGATTGGTGGAACACGCCTATAATCCCAGGTACTCGGGAGACTGAGGCAGGAGAATCGCTTGAACCCAGGAGGTGGAGGTTGTAGTGAGCTCAGATCGCACCATTGCACTCCAGCCTTGGTGACAAGAGTGAGACTCCATCTGAAAATAAATAAATAATAGAACCCAACTGTATGCTATCTTCAAGAGATTCGCTTTAGATTAAATACACAAATAGGTTGAAAGCAAAAGAATGGAAAATGCATTTCATGCAAACAGTATTGATAATAGAGCTATTGTGGCTATACTAATACCAGACAAAATACACTTTAAATCAAAAATTGTTAGACAAAGAAGAACATTATATAATGGTAAAAGGGTCAATTCATCAAAAGACATAACAATTATAAGTATATATGCACCCAACAAGAGAGCCCTGAAATACATGAGACTGAAACTGACTACATTAAAAAAGAAAAGGACAATTCAAAATGATAGTCAGGGGACTTCAATACCTTACATTTAATAATGGATACAACGATTAGATGGAAAATCCACAAAGAAACAGAAGATATGAACATCACTATATATCAACTAGACTTAAGAAACATGTGTATAATGATCCACTCAACAACAGAATACACTTCTCAAGTGCACATGGAAAATTCTCTACAATAGACTATAATTAGCTCATAAAATAAATCTGAATAAGATTTAAAAATTGAAATCAGGCTGGGTATGGTGGCTCATACCTGTAATCCCAGCACTTTGGGAGGCCAAGGTGGGTGGATCACTTGAGGTCAAGAGTTTGAGACCAGCCTGGCCAACAGGGCAAAACCCCATCTCTACTAAAAATGCATAAACTGGTTGGGAGCAGTGGCTCATGCCTGTAATCCCAGCACTTTAGGAGGCCAAGGTGGGAGGATCATGAGGTCAGGAGATCAAGACCATCCTGGCCAACATGGTGAAACCCCATTTATACTAAAATACAAAAAAAATGAGCCAGGCATGGTGGCGTGCGCCTGTAGTCCCAGCTACTTGGGAGGCTGAGGCAGGGGAACCGCTTGAACCCAGGAGGTAGAGGTTGCAGTGAGCTGAGATCTTGCCATTGCACTCCAGTCTGGGTGACAGAGTGAGACCAAAAAAAAAGAGATGAAAATTAATAATAAAATAGAATAGAATTATTTATTAATAATAAAATAGGACAGAAAATTAATAATAAGATAGAATAGACTCTATCTTGAAAAAAAAGAAATTTAAAAAACAAGAGCAAACTAAACCCAAAGCAAGCAAAAGTGTGGAAATAAATTATTTAGAAAATAGAAAAACAATAAAGAAGATAAATGAAACTAAAAACCAATTTCTTGAAAAGATTAGCAAAACTGGCACCTTTAACTAGTCTGAATAAGAAAAAAAAGAGAAAAGTCAAATTACTAAAATCTTAAATGAAATATGAGACATTACTACTAGTCTTACAGCAATAAAAATAATTATAATGAAATACTAGGAAAACATTGTATAACAACAATTAGACAACCTAGATTAAATGTACAAATTCCTAGAAATACACAAATTAGCAAAACTGACCTATGAAAAAATAGAAAATCTAAATAAACCTATAACAAGTAAAGAGATAAAACTAATTTTTAAAAAACTTTCAGCAAAAAAAGCCAGGACTCAGCTTGGTACGGTGGCTCATGCCTGTAATCCTAGTACTTTAGGGAGCCAAGGTGGATATATTGCTTCAGTTCAAGAGTTTGAGACCAGCCTAGGCAACATGGCAAGACCCTGTCTCTACCAAAAATAAATGGTTTTTTTTGGGGTTTTTTTTGTTGTTTTTTTTTGTTTTTAGCCAGTCATGGTGACACTTGCCTGTAGTCCCTAGCTACTCAAGAGACTGAGGTGGGAGGATCACTTGAGCCCAGGAGGTTGAGGCTGGAGTGAGCCATGATCATGCCACTGCACTCTAGACTGGGTGACAGGGTGATACCCTGTCTCAAAAAACAAACGAACAAATCCCAGGACCAGACGGCTTCACTAGTGTACTCTATCAAATAGTTTAAAAAGATTTACACAAACTGACATCAGCAAGACAGCCAGGAGTTGCCTGATACTCATATTCCCCATAAAAATGGAATAGAACACCATCCTGGCTAACACGGTGAAATCCCGTCTCTACTAAAAATACAAAAAATTAGTCAGGTGTGGTGGTGGGCACCTGTAGTCCCAGCTACTCAGGAGGCTGAGGCAGGAGAATCTCTTGAACCTGGGAGGCAGAGGTTACAGTGAGCCGAGATCGCACCTCTGCACTCCAGCCTGGTGATGAAGCAAGACTCTGTCTCCAAAAAAAAATAAATAAAAAGGAATAGAACAATAAACAAACAGCACTATTTCAACTCCAGTGACTGAAGAAGTACACTGGAAAGTGCAAGGCACCTTGCATCTACAACACTCTCTCCATCATCAACAGGACTGGCCTCAGAGCCGGGGAAGTCTTCCTATTGGGAAAAGATAAGCTGAAGACTTATCACAGATGTCAGTAGTCCTTCCTACAGGAGAGTCCCCCAGTTTTCACAGGTTCCATATCCAGTTTAGAGAGTTGCCAGGAGTTTAAATGGAATAAAACTGGGAGTTCATAAATGAACCCACGCTTTTATGATCATTTGATTTTTGTTTTTGTTTTTGTTTTGAGACTGGGTCTTGCTTTGTCACCCAGGCTGGAGTGCAGAGGCACAATCATGGCTCACTGCAGCTTTGACCTCCAAGGCTCAAGCAATCCTCCCACTTCAGCTCCCCGAGTTTCTGGGACTAGAGGTGCACGCCACCATACCCAGCTAATTTTGTTATTTTTTTATAAAGACAGGGTTTTGTCATGTTGTGGAGGCTGATCTCAAATTCCTGGACTCAAGTGATCCTCCCACCTCAGCCTCGCAAAGTACTTGGATTATAGGTATAAATCACTGTGCCCAGCCAGCGATCACTTGATTTTTGGCAAGGTTACCAAAACCATTTGGTGGGGAAAGATTTGTCTTTTTCACAAATGGTGTTGAAACAAGTGGGTAGCCACATCCAAAATAATTCTGAAGTTGAAAACTTGCCTTACATCATATACAAAACTTCAAAGTGGATCAACAATCTAAATATAACAACAAAAACTACAAAACTTATAGAAGAAAACATAGGTGCAAATCATCATGACCTTGGAATTGGCAATTTTTAAGATAGACTTTATTCTTTAGGCCGATTTTAGGTTCACAACGAAATTGAATGGAAAGTACAGAAAATTTTCTTTTTCTTTTTTTTTTTTTTTTTGTTGGAGATGGAGTCTCACTCTGTTGCCCAGGATGGAGTGCAGTGGCACGATCTCAGCTCATTGCAAGCTCTGCCGCCCAGGTTCACGTCATTCTCCTGCCTCAGTCTCCCAAGTGGCTGGGACTACAGGTGCCAGCTACCACACCTGGCTAATTTTTTTGTATTTTTAATAGAGACAGGATTTCACCATGTTAGCCAGGATGGTCTCTATCTCCTGACCTTGTGATCCGGCCACCTCGGCCTCCCAAAGTGCTGGGATTATAGGCGTGAGCCACCGCGCCCTCGCCAGAAAATTTTCATATGACCCCTGACCCGGCAACATGCAGCCTCTTTTTATATCAACATCCCACACCAGAGTAATACATTTGTTACCATCAATGAACCTACTGTTATAAATAAATAAATAAATAAATAAAAGTTTAGGACTTTACAAATTTATTTTGCCAAAGAGAAAAGTTAAACCCTAAAAGTCGACTCACATAACACGACTGTTTTTCTTCTGTGGTGCATGACCACTGCTTTCTAAACTTTGTGTTGAGATGTTGTACATTAACCAGAATCCCTATTCTTAATTCAAATCTAGACTAAATGCTGTAAAAATAGAGATGCTATGACTGTTATAATAAAATGTTAACCCTATTACAGTGTAATCAATAGTAGCCCATCAAATCTCATATCTATATATTAGTCTTCATATAGAAAATGTAATTTTGTTCAACACCTCTGTTTTGCCTATGTAAACCATCCTCATTTCTCATTTTTCTCCACATCAAGATCACTAATCACCATTCTTTTTTTTTTGCCCAGGCTGGAGTGCAGTGGTGCAATCTCAGGTCACAGCAACCTCCATCTCCTAGGTTCCTGGGTTGAAGCGATTCTCCTGCCTCAGCCTCCCGAGTAACTGGGATTACAGGGGCCCACCATCACACTCAGCTAATTTTTGTATTTTTTGGACAGATAGGGTTTCTCCATGTTAGCCAGACTGGTCTCAAACTGCTGACCTCAGGTGATTCACCCGCCTTGGCATCCCAAAGTGCTGGGATTACAGGTGTAAGCCACGGAACCTAGCCACTAATCACCATTTTGTCTGTGTGTGTGTGTGTGTGTGTATGTGTTTGTGTGTATGTGTGACACAGTAGTGCTCTGTCACCCAGGCTGGAGTGCAGTGGTGTGATCTCAGCTCACTGCAACCTCTGCCTCCTGGTGTCAAGTGAATCTCCTGCCTCAGCCTCCTGAGCAGCTGGGATTACAAGTGCCAATCATCATTCTTTGGTGTAGCTCTGCTACCCAGATGGTCACCCTCACACTTGGCTCTTAAATACACTCTTTTAACTAGATCCTAAGCTTTTTGACTATTTTAGGTTGGCACTATATTGGACATCATCTCCTACTCTGTTATCATACCTCAATAGTAAAAAATAGACATTTTTAATTTTAATGTTAATTTTATTATTTGTAGAGATGAGGTCTCCATATGTTACCCAGGCTGGTCATTATTGTTTTAAAATATCATTTTTGGGCCAGGCATGGTGACTCACGCCTGTAATTCCAGCGCTTTGAGAGGCTGTGATGGGAGGATCACTTGAGCCTAGGAGTTCAAGACCAGCCAGGGGGAAAAATGTGAAAGATCTTAAATATCAGGCTGGGCGCAGTGGCTCATGCCTGCAATCCCAGCACTTTGGAAGGCCAAGGTGGGCGGGTCGCCTGAGGTCAGGGGTTTGAGAACAGGCTGGCCAACATAGTGAAACTCCATCTCTAATAAAAATACAAAAATTAGCCAAGCGTGATGGTGCATGCCTGTAATCCCAGCTACTTTGGAGGCTGAGGCAGAAGAATTGCTTGAACCCAGGAGGTGAAAGTGGCAGTGAGCCAAGATCATAATTGTACTCCAGCCTGGGCGACAGAATGAGACTTCATATCAAAAAAAAAAAAAAAGAGATGTTTACACTACTCTGTAGTCTATTAAGTATGCAATAGCACTGTGTAAATGTGCATGCCTTAATTTAAAAATGCTTTATTGCTAAAAAAACAAAAAAAAAGGCAAACCATCACCTGAACCTTCAGCAAGTCGTAATTTCTGCTTGTAAAGGCTCCTGCCTCAATGCTGATTGCTGTTGACTGATCAGGGCAGATGTTGCTGAAAGTTGGAGTGGCTGTGGTAATTTCTAAATAAGACAACAATAAAATTGGCTATATTAATTGACTCTTCCTTTCAAGAAAGATTTCTCTGTAGCACATGATGTTGTTCGATAGCATTTTACTCACAGTAGAACTTCTTTAAAAATTGGAGTCAATCCTTTCAAACTCTGTTGCTCCTTTAGTAACCAAGTTAGAATATTTAGATAATATTTCAAAAATACTCTAAATTGTTTGTTGTCATTTTGACAATATTCACAATATCTTCACCAGGAGTAGATTCCATCTCAAGAAACCACTTTCTTTGCTCATCTATAAGAAGCATCTGTTGACGTTCTGTCATGAGATTGCAGCAATTCAGTCACGTCTTCAGATTCCACTTCCAATTTTGCCATTTCCACCACATCTACAGTGCCTTCCTTTAATGAAGTCTTGAACCCATCCCCACCAAAGTCATCTATGAGGACTGAAATGAACTTCTTTCAAACTCCTGTTATTTTGAAGAGGTCATATTTTGACCTCTTCTCATGAGTCATGAACGTCCAGGCTGGAGTGCAATGGCACAATCTCGGCCCACTGCAAATTCCGCCTCCTGGATTCAAGTGATTCTCTTGCTTCAGTCTCCCGAGTAGCTGGGACTACAGGCACGTGCCACCACACCTGGCTAATTTTCATATTTTTAGTAGAGATAGGGTTTCACTATGTTGGCCAGGCTGGTCTCAAACTCCCAACCTCAGGTGATCTGCCCACCTTGGCCTCCCAAAGTACCAGGATTACAGGCATGAGCCACTGTGCCCAGCCTGAAATTTAAGATCTTTTGCATTTTTCTCTTGCACATAGCAATGATTCGAATGACAATGGGAACCAGGAGAATAATTTCTGTGCATTTTTTTTTTTGAGACGGAGTCTCACTCTGTCGCCCAGGCTGGAGTGCAGTAGCATGATCTCAGCTCACTGCAAGCCCCGCCTCCCGGGTTCACACCATTCTCCTGCCTCAGCCTCCTGAGTAGCTGGGACTGCAGGCGCCTGCCACCACGCCCAGCTAATGTTCTGTATTTTTAGTAGAGACAGGGTTTCACCATGTTAGCGAGGATGATCTCGATATCCTGACCTCGTGATCTGCCCGCCTCGGCCTCCCAAAGGCCTTACAGCCGTGAGTCACCACGCCCGGCCATTTCTGTGCATTTCTATAGGAAACTGGCTAAGCAAGTTCAGAGTCAAAATCATTAAGCCACTTCATCGATTTAGGATACAAGAGGAACCTGAAGTTAAAGGATAGAATACTATACCTCCTGGTGGGACACCTTGCTTTTCTCCCAAACAACTCAGGCTGGACAGATGCAAAGATGTCATGGGGTGGGGCGGTGTAGGGGGAGGGTCAGGCTAGTCCCAAGGAATTGTGGAGAGGAAGAGTCAGGTCTCAGAAGTAAGCAAGTAGGACCTGTTGCCTAAGCAGAGGGTCCTGGGGCTGTGTCCTATAGTAACATGGATGAGGCCAGAGACTGGAAAAGCCCCAGCAGAGAAGAATGTTTTTGGTGTTTTTATCATGGAACTATTGACATTGTGTATGGAGTTGTTCCACACATTTCAGTATATTTACTCTCCCTGCCCTATGCCTACTAAATGCCACTGAATCCCGAAGTCACTGACTAGAAATGTCTTGCACAGTTCCAAATGCCCACTAGGGGGCCTGTATCACCCTTGATTGCCATTTATCACATATTTGCTAATAAACACACTTTCTGATGAATGTAGGAGGATACAATTGGATATCATAATTAATATTTCTCTTCTTCACAGATTTTCCAGTTCCTCTCCCAACCATCAGGCATCCCTCTTCACCCACTAAATCAAAGCAATAGGTTGCTTCAGGACATGGGTGACATAGCCAAGAACAAAGATGACAACTGCGTTTCTGAATGGAATTTTAAAATCAAAGGTGAAACAGTAGGCTTTTATTTTAAGAGCCAGATTTCTTGTTTTTTTTTAAGAGAGGAAACAAGTTTTCAAAGTTCTAAATAAGTTAGAGCTGGGAGGACTCAGGGTGGAATGATTATACCGTAAACCAAATCCTTAGGAGGTATGAAGTTGTTTACCAAAAGGAAATAAAAGTTCAACTTGCTGGAAGAGAATCTGAGGGCATGTTGTCAGAGGCATTTGAACCAGAGTGCCTCCATCTTGAATAGGGGCTGGGTAAAATGAGGCTGAGACCTACTGGGCTGCATTCCCAGGAGGTTAGGCATTCTAAGTTACAGGATGAGATAGGAGGTTGACAAAAGGCACAGGTCACAAAGACCTTGCTGATAAAACAGGTTGTGGTAAGGAAGCTGGCAAAAGCCCACCAAAACCAAGACAGTGAGGAGAATGACTTCGGGTCATCCTTGCTGTTCATTATATGCTAATTATAATACATTAGCATGCTAAAAGACACTCCCACCAGTGCCATGACAGTTTACAAATGCCATGGCAATGTCAGGAAGTTACTCTATATGATTTAAAAAGGGGAGAAACCCTCAGTTCTGAGAATTGCCCACTCCTTTCCCGGAAAACTTATGAATAATCCACCCCTTGTTTAGCATGTGATCAAGAAATAAGGCCGGGAACAGTGGCTCACTCCTGTAATCCCAGCATTTTCGGAGGCCGAGGCAGGTGGATCACTTGAGATCAGGAGTTTGATATTTGCCTGTCCAACATGGTGAAACCTCCATCTCTGCTAAAAATGCAAAAATTACTGGGGCCTGGTGGCGCATGCCTCTAATGCCAGCTATTTGGGAGGCTGAGGCTCGAGAAGCATTTGAACCCTGGAGGCAGAGGCTGTGGTGAGCCGACTGCATTGCACCACTGCATTCCAGCTTGGGCAACAGA
>NW_012112142.1:5371977-5373326 GCF_000951035.1 Colobus angolensis palliatus | reverse complement strand
GAGAAGCATTTGAACCCTGGAGGCAGAGGCTGTGGTGAGCCGACTGCATTGCACCACTGCATTCCAGCTTGGGCAACAGAGTGAGACTCGAAAGAGAGAGAGAGAGAGAGAAAGAGAGAGAGAAAGAAATCGAGAAAAAGAGAGAAAGAGATAATAACCATAAGAATAGCCCAACCAGTGGCCCACGGGGCTGCACTGCCCATGGAGCAGCCATTCTTTATTCCTTTACTTTCCTAATAAACTTGCTTTCAATTTAGGAATTCCTCTCAAATTCTTTCTTGTGTGAGATCCAAGAACCCTCTCTTGGGGTCTGGATTGGGACCCCTTTCTAACAATGTGACTAGAATTTAGATGTTGGTAGGTGCCCAGGAAAGAACTGTACCCCCTTCCCGCTTTCCTCAATCAGCTAAGAAGGCAGGAAATTCCCCAGGGGGATAGTGAAGACTTTAGATCAGAGAGGGTCTTCGCCTTGCTTCCAGCAGGCCTCACTGAGAGGCCCCCGCTCAACACATGTGGAGGAAGGTGTCTGAAACAGATACTCCTCCCCACTCTCCAGGATACTGAACATCCCACAGTTTCAGGAGCCTCCCCACCAAAGCAATACAGAAGTGGGTAAAAGTGTGCGGGGCCTTGTGGTGGGAGTGAGGCTAGCAGATACAGTTGCAGACATGGAGCTGTGGGGAAAGGGGCTGACTGCCAAAGGCTAGCGGGAATGGCCCACGCCAGCACATCCTGAGCCAGGTGCCTCTGAGGTGTATACAAAATAAATCCCCAGGAAAAAAGAAGGAAAAGAAAGATGGGCAAAACCTTGGACCAACTTAATTTAAATGTGTAAATTGCAAAGTTCTCATAGAAGGTTAAGTTTTTGTGGGAAAGGAACTGTTTTAGTCCATTTTCTATGCTTATAACAGAATACCTGAATATGAATAATTTATCTTTTTTTAAAGCCTTTTTATAATTTATCTTTTTTTTTTTTTGAGACAGAGTCTCACTCTGTCACCAAGGCTGGGGGTGCAGTGGCACAATCTCAACTAACTGTAAGCTCCCCTTCCTAGGTTCATGCCATTCTCCTGCCTCAGCCTCCTGAGTAGCTGGGACTACAGGCACCTGCCACCACGCCTGGCTAATTTTTTGTACTCGTTAACTCATCATTTACATTAGGTATATCTCCTAATGCTATCCCTCCCCCCTACCCCCACCCCATGACAGGCCCCAGTGTGTGATGTTCCCCACCCTGTGTCCAAGTGATCTCACTGTTCAGTTCCCACCTATGAGTGAGAACATGCGGTGTTTAGTTTTCTGTCCTTGCGAAAGTTTGCTCAGAATGATGGTTTCCAGCTTCATCCATG
>NW_012112142.1:5353823-5370203 GCF_000951035.1 Colobus angolensis palliatus | reverse complement strand
TGACTTCCTCTTTTCCTAATTGAATAAGAGGGAAAGAATTCTTAAGAGTCTATCACCTGTTAAAGGCCCTCTCAATACTGCCACATTGTGGATTACGTTTCAATGTGAGTTTTGGAGGCGGCAAATATTCAAACCATAGCAGAGGCTTAGCAACTAAGAGCAGTACTAAGGACATAAAGAGTCCATGAAATTTATCCTCAATATACCAATGAGTATTTATTCCATCTTCATATTTTTATTTTTATTTTTATTTTTTGAGATGGAGTTTCACTCTTGTTGCCCTCTTGGGAAGCTGAAGTGCAATGGCAGGATCTCGGCTCACTGCAACCTCCGCCTCATGGGTTCAAGTGATTCTCCTGCCTCAGCCTCCCAAGTAGTTGGGATTACTGGTACACACCACAACACCCAACTAATTTTGTATTTTCAGTAGAGATGGTATTTGTCCACGTTAGGCTGGTCTCAAACTCCCGACCTCAGGTGTCCCAAAGTGCTGGAATTACGGTGTGAACCACTGCGCCTGGCCTATCCCTTCTTTAGTTAAGCCCTTTAAATTCGCAGGGGGTACCTAATGTCAAATATCAGCAGTTTAATTTGTTCAGGGTTAATTATTTATGTAGTTTTGATGGCTATGTATTGAAAACAAGTGCTCCTTTTACTTCTGTGTGATTGCAAATACCACTGAAGTAGCCCCTAACTATATAGGGGCTGAAAATTGCCATTACCTAATCCATTGATTATCTAATCTATAGATAATGGCAATTTTCAGCCCCTATGTAGTTAGACAGATTGCAGTCTGTCCAATTTTATTTTTGTTTTTTACACTTATTGAATTACAAAAGCATGTCCATTTTTAAAGCAATGGAATATCTACTCCGTATTTGTGCTTAGTTTTAAAATTAACTGTCACAAATAAAAGAGCAATAGCTTAGACCTTAGGGTAGTTTTCTTCCTAAGAAATTTTAAGAAATTCCTAAATTTCTTAGGAATTCTCAATTCCTAAATTGAGAACCACAGTATAAATTCAGAGAGAAAATTCCACTTTAGATTTGAATACAGCTCCAGGAGCGGATGATTTTCTCTTTGTTACACTCTTTAGAGTTTTTTCTTTTTAAATCTGTCATTACATTCAGATTTTAATTCAATAAACATACACAATATACATCTCTTTGGAGGTAACCAAAACAGGCGTTCCTCTTATTTCACACACACCACGTAAGCCTACAGTTAATGTTGCTCTGATACTGATAAGAAACTCGTATTTTATGTTAGCAATTTCTACTTTTCTATCTCCCCAGAAAATAATAGAATTTTAACTTATTTTCAAAGAACACCAAAATAGTCTGGAAAAAACAACAACAACAACAAAAGTCTTAGGCTTTTGGCCAGGCGCAGTGGCTCATGCCTGTAATCCCAGCACTTTGGGAGGCCGAGGAGGGTGGATCACCTAAGGTTGGCAGTTTGAGACCAGCCTGACCAACATGGAGAAACCCCATCTCTACCTAAAATACAAAATTAGCTGGGCATGGTGGCGCATGCCTGTAATCCCAGCTACTCAGGAGGCTGAGGTAAAAGAACCGTTTGAACTGGGGAGGTGGAGGTTGTAGTGAGCTGAGATTGTGCCATTGCACTCCAGCCTGGGCAACAAGAGCAAAACGCTGTCTCAAAAAGAAAAAAAAAGTCTTAAGCTTTCATAAGCACATAATCAGATCTTCCCATCTTTCATGGGGACCGTTGATTGGTAAATTCTGTTTTATGTTACAAAAGAGCAAAGTGGCTGTGTTCTAATACACTTCTAGTTTTGCAACAAAAGTCTTGTAAAATTTAAATTCTCATTATTAAACGTGGATTTTAATGGGCAGCCTCCATGCCTTATGACAAAACTAAGTGATAAAATAAAGGAATGTGTTGGTGAATCTTTTTTATTGTATACTTGGTACCTTTTATGGTTGCATTTTATTACCTAAAACTTGGGGAAAAAAGACTATAAGCTTGGCTTTTAGGTCATTTCTTCTTCTTTTTTTCTTTTTTCTTTCTTTTTTCTTTTTCTTTTTTTTTTTTTTTTTTTTGAGATAGAGTCTTGCTCTATCTGTCTGTCTTGCTCTATCTTGCTCTGTCACCCAGGCTGGAGTGCCGTGGCACAATCTCGGCTCACTGCAACCTCTGCCTCCTGGGTTCAGGTGATTCTCCTGCCTCAGCCACCTGAGTAGCTGGGACTACAGGTATGCGCCACCATGCCTGGCTAATTTTTTTGTATTTTTAGTAGAGATGGAGTTTCACCATGTTGGCCAAGCTGGTCTGAAACTCCTGACCTTGAGGCGAGGTGATCTGCTCGCCTCGGTTTCCCAAAGTGCTGGGATTACAGGCGTGAGCCACCAAGCCCAGCTGCTTTTAGGTCACTTCTGATAGCCTTGTAGTTAATTCTATTGCTTATGAGCTTTGTATCCTTCTTTTGTGTTTGTTTTACTTTTCAGTGAAAATAAATAAATAGCTCAAGAAGGATCTATGCTTTAGTTATGTAAAGAATAGATTGCAGCAACATGGAATCAGCTGGATGCCATTATCCTAAGCAAATCAATGCAGAAACAGAAAACCAAATATGGCATGGTCTCACTTATAAGTGGGAGCTAAACATTGAATACACATGGACACAGAGAGGGGAACAATAGGCACGGGGTTTACTTGAGGATGGAGGGTGAAAGGAGGATGAGGAGCAGAAAACTACCTACTGGGTACTGTGCTCACTACGTGTGTGATGAAATCAAACCCCAGCAACACACAATTTACCCACATAAGAAACCTGCACATGTACCCCTGAACCTAAAATAAAAGTTAGAAGGAAAAAAAGAATAGAGAGAGAAGACTTCTTAGACTCCTTAATCATATTATTTTTATTCTCTGGGTAAAGATGGCTGAGGACTGATGGCCTGATAGACTGATAGACAGTTATGAATTTAGAATTTCTTTTTTCTTTTGATCACTTCATTCAGCAAGTAACAAGAGACACATAAAACAAAATTCTAAGGACTAAGTTAAGCTCAATATTTAAAGTCCAAGAAAACTGAGTTAAAAACTGGTATTAGGCACTGAACAGGACAAATAACTTATTTCTTGTACTTTTAACTGCTTTTTCAAACAGATTAAAACTGATAGGAAGTGCTTGGGAAACTCTTTTCCGTCATCGCAAAAAAATAGCTTAACCTATCGTAATCTGGAAAAGATTTAGAGGGCCTAAATTCCTAAAAGCATTAGGGGATTTTTTTCTTTTCCCTAGTTCCCAAGTATGCTGTATAAGAGTAATTTTTGTGGCTGGGCATGGTGGCTCACCCCGAGGCAGGCATAGCACCTGAGGTCAGGAATTTGAGAAAAGCCTGGCCAACATGGCGAAACCCCGTATCTACTAAAAATACAAAAATTAGCCAGGCATGGTGGCGCATGCCTGTAGTCTCACCTACTCAGGAGGCTGAGTCAGGAGAATCGCTTGAACCCAGGAGGCAGAGGTCACAGTGAGCCGAGATTGCACCATTGCACTCCAGCATGGGCGACAGAGTGAGGCTTGGTCTCAAAAAAAAAAAAAAAAGTAATGATTTTTATTACACTAAATTCACAGTTAAAACATCTTTTTATTCATTTAATATACTCTATGAGTGCATTTGCAGCCTGTAAAAGGGATGGTTGCTTAAGCTGACACTGCAGAGCATTGCAAGAAGTGTTGATTAAAATCTGCACATTTGCTCTGAGTTTGCGAATTCCAAGCAGGTTGGCTAATAGCAAGTAGTGGCTTTTCCACAGCTACTCAGCCCTGGATCATGGCCACCTGTGTGTCATTCCTATGCAATGACTGTTGTTAATATTTTGGTGCATATCCTTGAAGTCTTTTCCTTTCATCATATATATTTTTTAATTTGCAAAATTGATCTCATAGCCTTACTTGCTATTTTATAATTTTTTTCACTAACAACATGTGATTGATTTTTTAAAAACTATGTTCAACCTTGTAAGATTATTCATCATCTGGCCTAGCTATAACATAATTTATTAGTTTCCTGTTGTTGGACACTTAGGCTCTTTTTAAGTTTTTGCCTACTGTAAATATTGTTGTGATTCACGTCTTTGAACTTAAATCTTTGGGTACAGCCTGATTATGTTCTACAGATAAGTTTCTTGAAGTAATGTTACTGAGTGAAATGGCAAATATTTTAAAATAATGACCTATATCACGTTACCACCACAAGATACTCACTGGAAACAATTTGTTGCATATTTTTGCTCTGTTTTGAAAAATCGATGTGTATGTACACAACTGTAAGTTTATATAACCTTTATTTATTTATTTATTTATTTATTTATTTTGAGACCGAGTCTCGCCCTATTGCCCAGGTTGGAGTGCAGTGATACGATCTGGGCTCACTACAGCCTCTGCCTCCCAGGTTCAAGTGATTTCCCTGCTTCAGCCTCCTGAGTAGCTGGGATTACAGGTATGTGCCACCACATACAGCTAATTTTTGTATTTTTAATAGAGATGAAGTTTCACCGTATTGGCCAGGCTGGTCTCGAACCCCTGACCTAAAATGACCTCAAGTGATCTCCCCACCTCGGCCTCCCAAAGTGCTGGGATTACAGGAGTGAGTCATCATGCCTGACCAGTTTATATAACCTTTTTTTAATTTTATTTTGAGATGGAGTTTCACTCTTGTCACACAGGCTGGCATGCAATGGTGCGATCTCGGCTCACTGCAACCTTCACCTCCCTGGTTCACATGATTCTTCTGCCCCAGCCTCCCAAGTAGCTAGGATTACAGGCGCATACCACCACGCCCAGCTAATTTTTGTATTTTTAGTAGAGACTGGGTTTCACCATTTTGACCAGGCTGGTCTTGAACTTCTGACCTCAGGTGATCCGCCCACTTTGGCCTCCCAAAGTGCTGGGATTATAAGCATGAGCCACTGTGCCTGGCCAACTTTTTATTTGTATTATTTATTTATTTATCTGGAGATAGAGTCTCACTCTGTTGCCCAGTCTGTAGTGCAGTGGCAGGATCTTGGCTCACTGCAACCTCCACCTCCTGGGTTCAAGAGATTTTCCTGCCTCAGCCTCCCGAGTAGCTGAGATTATAGGTGCATGCCACCATACCCAGCTAATTTTTCTATATTTAGTAGAGATGGGGTTTCATTATGTTGGCCAGACTGGTCTCAAACTCCTGACCTCAAGTGATCCACCCGCCTCGGCCTCCCAAAGTGCTGGGATTACAGACGTGAGCCACCATGACCAGCCTATATAACTTTTTTAAAAAGTTGTTGTGTTATGTATGGGGGGCTGTATTGAAGGTTTTTAAGCAGAGGAATGACATGATCTGATTTTCATTTTGGAAGAATCATTCTGGCTGCTATGCTTCAAATAGACTGCAGAGAGCAAAGATAGAAGAAAAGATAAAAGCAGGGAGTCTATTTCAGTAATCCAGGAGAGAGATAATAGTGGCTTGCAGCAGGAGACAGCAGTGGTGGGAGTGAATGGTGGTCAGATTCTGGATATATTTTTGTAGGAAGACAGATTGCACGTGGGGTATAAGAGAAAGAAAGGAGTTCAGATTAACTCCAAGTTTTTTAGATCTGAACAATGAAGGATGATGTTGACATCAAGTGACAGGGAGAAGGCTAAAGATGGAGCAGGTTTGGAAAGAACAAAAAACAAGAGGTCAGTTTGGAGATAATAAGTTTGAGATATCAATTAAGTATCCACATGGAGATGTCCAGTAGGCTGTTGAATAGATAAGTCTGGAGTTCTGGAGTGAACAGGCAGGCATTAGAAATATAAATTTGGAAATTATTAGCAAATGGATGGTTTGTAAAGCCAGGAGACTGAGTGAGATTACAAAGGGAGATACAGACAAAGAGAAGAGGACCAAGAGAAGAAGGAGCATTTCAACATGAAGAGCACTTACTATGCACCAGGTAAGGTTCTATGTGCTTTGCATAGATTCTAGGTTGACTTGTTTAATGTCTAAAAGAACTCAATGAAGAGGTACAGTTTAGTATGGGGGTTCCATTTAGCAGAGGAAGAATCAGAGGCACAGAAAGATTGTCAGTAAATGGATAAATTATTTCACGATATGAGTTGATAAGTAAGTTTAACCTTCCTTATTGAATAATGCAAAGCTAATCTGAAATAAGTCATGTAAAAATTTTTTGCACAGGTTTTCTTCAGTATGTTTCAAATATCTTAGTAGTACTAGAAGACATTTCAGTTATATTTTAAATAATTAGCATGACTAATCTGTTCAAAGTGCTTTTCTTTCCAGCTGACGACACATTTTAGGAAAGAAGATTGAAGGGGGTAAAGAAAAAATGCTTATGTTCAAATGAGAAAAAAGGAGAGCCATTTTTAGTGTTCAGCATTTCTAAAAGACACTGTCTTTAATTGCTTTCACATATATCTTCCTCAAGAATCATGCATTCTCTAATTATATTTAGGGGTGGGAGAGGCAAATCAATAAAGTGAAATTGTCATTACTCCTATTCCCTCACCCCATAATATATATTCAGAACTTCTTAAAGGGGCAGTTTCTAAGGCTATGACTTGTCCTTAACAGAAATGTGCATTAGGCAGGGAAAGACAAAAAGCATGATGGTGGGTTAATTCCTACAGAAGGCTTCCAGTTGAAAAAATATCTCAAATTGTCCCTTTGGTACTATGGATATTTTTATATCTTGAGACCAAGATACAGGGTAAATAAATTTGCAGTGCTCTCTTCTACCTTCTCTTCTTCCTTGGGAAAAAGGTTAACGTGAAAGGGGAGGTGGAAAAGGAGAATTTGCAAGACATTTTTTCAGGCAGATCAATTTTGGGAAAAAGGAGAAATAGAAGTTGAGGATCTGGAAATAAATTACTCATATCAGTTGTCTTCAGAAAGTCTTTACATATCTTTGGGAATTCCTATAACTCAGGTTAAATACTGTTGTCTTAAATAATCCCAATATGGAGGGAGAAAAAAAAAGAGAGTTATCTAAAAAAACCAGGAGTGACTGTAGAAGCATTCCTCTACTGAATACAAAATATGAGAACATGGACAGATGTGTAAATTTACCTGATACAAGACAGCAGCATGACTCCTGAATAATAGTACCAGGAAAAGCAGAATCCAGGGTGAGTTTAGAGGTGTGAAAAATAACCAAAAAATCCCCAGAAGAATCTTTTCAAGGTCATGATCTTACAAAAGAACAAAAACAAAAAGACTCTGTTCAGGGAAAGATGATGTAATACTGAAAAGATAGCAGAGAAAGCAGAACTAATGTCTCTTTTTTTTCTGTTCTCTCAATAACTACCTTCAAATGGAAAGGTTAAAAGAGGAATGGTCAAGAGTGAAATTAAAGCCAAGGAAGGTGAGAAATAAGAGGAGATTTTTAAAACACTTAGTTATTTTAATAATGTATTTAATTTATTCCCAGATAAAGTATATCCTGAGATATTGAGAGAACTTGGGTTGTAATCATGCAACTAATGTTAAGTCTTAGAAAGTAATTTTATGGGGGTCAGGCGTGGTGGCTCAGGCCTATAATCCCAGCACTTTGGGAGGCCAAGCTGGGTGGATTGTGAGGTCAGGAGTTCGAGACCAGCCAGCCTAGTCAACATGGTGAAACCCCCGTCTCTACTAAAAATACAAAAATTAGCCAGGTGTGGTGGTGCGTGTCTATAATCCTAGCTACTGGGGAGGCTGAGGCAAGACAATTGCTTGAACCCAGGAGGTGGAGGTTGCAGTGAGCCGAGATCACACAACTGCACTCCAGCCTGGGTGACAGAGCAAGACTCCATCTCAAAAAAAAAAAAAAAAGTAATTTTATGAACAGAAAGTCAGCATAGAGCCATTAAGAATCAATGCTGTCAAACTAACCTTACATAAATCTAAGTAATAAAACTTAATAAACTCAACATCTAAGAACTCATTACTCAACTTAAGACCTAGGCTTTGTATCTTTTTTCACTAAACATTATGTTGGAGCATTTCTCCTATGTCATTAAGTATTCTCCTACACTATAATTTAAAAGATCCACATAGTGCTCAATTATATTAATATTTTCTAAGTTACTTAAGCAATTCATCTTGGTCAAGTCTAAACTGTTTTAAATTTTTGCCTTATAAAAGTCATGCTGGGAAGCCAAGCACTGTGGCAGGTTCCATAGTCCCAGCTACTTGGGAAGCTGAGGCAGGAAGACTGCTTGAGCCCAGGAGTTTGTGGCTACAGTGAACTAAGATTGAGGCTATGACTGAGCCTGTGAGTAGCCACTGCAATCTAGCCTGACCAACATATCGAGACATGGTTTCTCTCTCTCTCTCTCTTTTTTTTTTGAGACAGGGTTTCTCTCTGTCACGCAGACTGGAGTGCAGTGGTGCAGTCTTAGGTCACTGCAACCTCCACCTCCCAGGCTCAGGCGATCTTCCTGCCTTAGCCTCCTGAGTAGCTGGGACTACAGGTGCGCACCACATGCTTGGCTTATTTTTTGTAGAGGCAGGGTTTTACTATGTTGCCTAGGCTGGTCTTGAGCTCCTGGGCTCAAGTGATTCACCCACCTTAACCTCCCAAAGTGTTAGGATTACAGGTGTGAGCCTGTCATTATTTTTTTAAAATCATGCAGGAGTTATGATCATTTTACATAAAATTTTGTAAATTATTTTTAGAAATTTAGGTTAAATTCTCAGAACAGGAATAAATGAATCAAAGGGCAAAACATTTCAAAAGTCTTTTAATAAGCACCACCAAAATTGTTTCTAGAAAGAAGTACCTATGTATAGTCTCACCAACAATATATGAGTGCCTGTTTTTCTAACTCTTACCGATAATGGAAGACTTTGGTAGAAAAACCCTTCTTTGGTAATTTCTTATTGTGGTAAATACACGTAATACATATTTTACCACTTTAACCATATTTAAGTGTATAATTCAGTGGCATTAAGTACATTCTTAGGTTGTACAACCATCACTACTATCCGCTTACGAACTTTTTCATTATCCCAATAGAAACTCTATACCCACGAAAAAAACAAAGAAAAAGTTAAAAATATTTCTTCAATTTTGCCACTCTTTTGCTGTGATGTTCAATCCCATCAGTAGTACTCTTCTCTCTTTCGAATTCATTCAAATATTGGAATTCGAATGAGTCAGAATAGGAAAGGCTATTCTGTGGTAACAAACAACTCTAAAATCTTCTGGCTTTCACTACAGAAATTTATTTCTCACTCAAGTTATGAATTCTGTGCCAGTCAGTGAGTGTCTCTGCATCACACTGTCTTTCAGAGTTCCAGGCTAATAGAGGGTCCAAATATTTTGTAGATTTTCTATTGGGAACAGCGGGATTTCACAGTTGCGAAGGCAGGACAAGAACATACTGGAGAGCCTTGCGCCAGAAATTAAATGCTTAGGCCTGAAAAAATCACACAAGTCCCTTCCACTAGCGCCAGAAGAACACAGTTAAAATGAGTAACACAGCAGGGGCTAGAAAGTCTACCTCTCCCTTGGGCCCTAGAAGAGAGAACTGGATATGGTTGAGTACCACAAGTCTCTGTATCTTCATTCACATCAGCATTGTATAAAGCTGGCTTCATAACTTCTTACAAACTTTTCTTTTCTTTTCCCTCCCTCCCTCGCTCCTTCCCTCCCTTCCTTCTTTCCTTTCTTTCTTTCTTGATAGAGTTTCGCACTTGTTGCCCAGGCTGGAGTACAATGGCGCGATCTCGTCTCACTGCAACCTCCACCTCCCGGGGTTCAAGCAATTCTCCTGTCTCACCCTCCCAAGTAGCCAGAATTACAGGCACGTGCCACCACGCCCAACTAATTTTTGTATTTTTCATAGAGATGGGGTTTCACCATCTTGGCCAGGCTGGTCTTGAACTCCTGACCTCGTCATCCACCCACCTTGGCCTCCCAAAGTTCTGGGATTACAGGCATAAACCACTGTACCCGGCCCAAAGTTTTATTTTCTATTAATGGAAATCACACATTAATGTTTCATTTTTACCCAAGAAATCCTGGAATAAGAAGATAAAACAATTAATTTAGAAGAACAAGCATTTGATGTAAGTGAAAAGTCACATTTCACAGAGTAGTATGTAAACATCCTGTTGTAGCTAAACATGTTAAATTGCCATCTTTGGGCCTACCTTTCTTAATAACTTCTACTTTTTGAAGTAGATGCTGATGCTTTCCAGCAGCCTTGGATCCTCTGGTTTTCATGTGATTAGTCATGTCACAGAAGAAACCCCATGGTGGATGATAAATGTTAAAACTCTTTACAGGCCGGACGCAGTGGCTCATGTCTGTAATCCCAGCACTTTGGGAGGCCCAGGCGGGCGGATCACAAGGTCAGGAGATCTAGTCCATGCTGGCTAACACGGTGAAACCCTATCTCTACTGAAAAAATACGAAAAAAATTTAGCTGGGCGTGGTCGTGGGCGCATGTAGTCCCAGCTACTCAGGAGGCTGAGGCAGGAGAATGGCGTGAACCCGGAAGGCGGAGCTCGCAGTGAGCCGAGATCACACCGTTGCACTCCAGCCTGGGTGACAGAGCAAGACTCCATCTCAAACAAACAAAACTCTTTACAAATTCATGAGCAGCTTTTTTGAGAAATGGGATATCAGTACTGCATTCTTCGTTAAATGTATTCTTTCCTTTGACACATTTCTACCAAAAGCTTTTGTTTTGGGAAAAAAAAAAAAAGTATTACCAAATCGTAAAGCATTTAAATAGCTGTAGATTTGCATAATATAATAAAGGACAAATAGCTATAGCAATAGGGTTCAGACCACTCTCTATGTGCTCTATGGCAGCTCTGCTCAGCCTCCACTTTCTTGTACATCTACACTCAACCTGTAATTTTCTGTGCTTCCTGTTGACCCTGCTGACTGGCCTGGCAACTTCGTTCATCTTGCAGGTTACTGCCCGGGCCTCACTGAAACTAGTTGGTACACTAAAATAGCCAGCAAAATTAGCAGTATCAACTGCTTCTCCTCTGGCCAGTAATACTGGAAGGAGTAGCTGTCTCTACCTGATCGCATCTCAGAGAGCTTCATTTTATCAGCAAGTATCCTTCCTACTGTTCTTAAAAATAAATGTTGGTTACCTTGCTTCTGGAAACGTCAGAAAAGGAAAGATGGGTTGGCTGGGTGTGGTGGCTCATGCCTGTAATCCCAGCACTTTGGGAGGCTGAAGCGAGTGGATCACCTGAGGTCAGGAGTTGGAGACCAGCCTGACTAACATGGAGAAACCCCATCTCTACTAAAAATACAAAATTAGCTGGAGTGGTGGCACATGCCTGTAATCCCAGCTACCTGGGAGGCTGAGGCAGGAGAATCATTTGAACCTTTGAGGCCGAGATCACGCCATTGCACTCTAGCCTGGGCAACAGAGTGAAACTCCATCTCAAAAAAAAAAAAAAGAAAAAGGAGAGAAATGGGTTATCCTTGGTCATCTGTCAGATTATCCATGTGTTAAAGTGAGAACTCTGTTCACTACACATGTGTCTTGCACACTATTAGATGAGACCATGGTAGGAGTTAAAAACACAGAGTGATGTTCCAGCAAACCCATCCTGGCCTTTTTTTTTTTGAGACAGAGTCTTGCTCTGTCGCCCAGGCTGGAGTGCAGTGGTGCAATCTCAGCTTACTGCAACCTCTGCCTCCTGGATTCAAGCGATTCTCCTGCCTCAGCCTCCCAAGTAGTTGGGATTACAGGCACCCACCACCATGCCTGGCTATTTTTCTATTTTTAATAGAGATGGGGTTTTGCCATATTGACTAGGCTGGTCTTGAATTCCTGATCTCAGGTAATCCGCCCACCTTGGCCTCCCAAAGTGCTGGGATTATAGGCGTGAGCCACCACGCCCGGCCTCTTTTTAAAAGCTTCCATGCATTATTTGTAGTAGAACCCCATTTGAAAATGAGAAATCCAGGCCAGGTGTGGTGGCTCATGCCTGTAATCTCACCACTTTGGGAGGCTGAGGCAGGAAGATCACTTGGACCCAGGAGTTCAAGGCTGCAGTGAACTATGATTATGCCATGATACCCCCAGCCTGGGCAACAGAGGGAGACCTTGTCTCTTAAAACAAACAAACAAACAAGTCCTGGCACGGGTGGCTCATGCCTGTAATTCCAGCACTTTGGGAAGCAGAGGTGGGTGGATCACGAGGTCAGGAGATCGAGACCAGCCTGGCTAACATGATGAACCCCTGTCTCTACTAAAAATACAAAAAAAAACCCCCAAAAAAACGGACGTGGTGGCAGGCGCCTGCAGTCCCAGCTACTTGGGAGGCTGAGGCAGGAGAATGGCATGAACCCGGGAGGCAGAGCTTGCAGTGAGCTGAGATCGCGCCACTGCGCTCCAGCCTGGGCGACAGAGCGAGACTGTGTCTCAGAAACAAAACAAAACAGACACACAAAATCCAGGGGAAACAGGCCAAACGAAGGGCATGCCAGGACAATAGGTAAAAAGCAGATCAGTTCCAAACAAAAGAGGATTTAAGGCCATGCTACTTAGAACTAAATAATCTAAGATGATAACTTAATGACTTGTTTCTCTAGTGTGTGCCATGAACCACCAGGTTCCCCTTTTAGAATGTAAATGGGAGTGTTCTGTTTTCTGCTCAATCTCAGCCAGATAATCAATTCTAAACACCCCATGACTTCCCTGAAGGTCTTTTTCCTTCTACTACCAATCTAGGAGTCTACTAATCTATAGTTGTAAGGAAGAAACACTGATTCTGTCAACTTAAGCAAAAAGGTATTTTATTTGAAGCATATGGAGGTGTTAAGGAAGCCTTGAAGAACTAGCTTTGGAAGAAGCCTGGTAGCCTGCCTGGCAGCAGGTTTGTTTCAACACTCTTGGCTGGAAAAGATGAACTCTGTCTTTTTCTTCACTGTCTGTTTCTTCTGTCAGTGCTTTACTACGTTCAAAAGTCAAAGTCCTGAGAAAGTCTGGTGGGCCAAGCTTAGGTCATGTGCCCAGCCCTTGGCTGTGGCAGGTCTGAGAGGAAAGATTTATAGAAGGAATCTCTAGGGATCTCTCTGGTTTCCCTAGCATGAGGCAGACACAGGAATTTTACCAAGACTACATGCTATGTGGGAAAGTGATTACCCTCGTGGAAATCATGGTAATGCTGGGAAGTGGGAATGAATGCTGGGCATTCCAAAATGCCAGTGTCCATTAGTTAGAGTAAAAACGATCATTTTAATGGCATCAAAGCACATAAACCCAGGATTCCTATTGAGTTAATATATGCGGATTTATTTTACTATTTTCTAATCGTTAAGTGGCTGCTGCATTCCTTTTTTCTTTCCTGCAACAAATAGCCTTAGGCATATACTTTTTTTTTTTTTTTTGAGATGGAGTTATCTGCCCGCCTTGGCCTCCCAAAGTGCTGGGATTATAGGCATGAGCCACTGTGCCCGGCCAAGCATATACATTTAAAAAATTATTTTCTGCTGGGTGTGGTAGCTCATGCCTGTAATCCCAGCACTTTGGGAGGCCAAGGCAGGGGAATCACTTGAGGCCAGGAGTTTGAGACCAGCCTTGTCAACATGGTGAAACTTTGTCTCTATTAAGAATTAAAAAATTAGCCATGTGTGGTGGCACATACCTGTAATCCCAGCTACTCAGGAGGCTGAGGCAGGAGAATTGCTTGAACCCGGGAGGCAGAGGTTGTAGTGAGTCCAGATCGTGTCACTGCACTCCAACCTGGGCAACAGGGCGAGACTCTGTCTCATAACAAAAACCTTTTCTTAGGGTAAATGGTCAGGTCTGAAATTACTAGGTCAAAGGATAAGTACACACATTTTTATATTTTTTCACTTTCTATTTTACTGAGGTGCCAGTGGGCTCTTGGGAGTATGCCTCTAATAGTGGCAGGCTGAATTTCCAGTGGCTGGATATTTGCCTGGTTGAAAGTCACCTTGTGGAAACCTTTTTCTGGGTCATAGAAGGGACGTTTGGAGTGCTGCGAAAAACATTCTCTTTAGAGCTCTTCTCTTTCCCCCCATCATTAAAAAAATGTCAGTTGATATCTGAATAAAACAAACTGCAAGGTTCCTGCTTTGGTCAGTTGATCCACATGTCATAGGAAGGAGGGCAGCATTTGCCTGAGAGATCTATGGGCAGTGCAGAACGCCTGCTGCTATATGCAGTGTGTGCTCATATATTACTGTATGTGATCTACCCAGCTCCCTCCTTTCCATACCAAGTCTCTCCAAAAGCTGGGGATGGAAGAAGCAATGATTGCACTAACAGGAGACTCCACCTGGGGCAGGTAGTGGTTGTGTGCCTTGACCCACATCTCCTTGAGTCAGGTTCTTCTACCTCCACCCTGAAAAGATAAGAGCCCTAAGTTTCTTCAGAGGATATTAATTTATTTTCTCCCTCCCTCCCTGCCCTACTTCCCTTCCTTCCTTCCTTCTTGAGACAGAGTCTCACTCTGTCTCCCAGGCTGGAGTGCCTTGGCATGATCTCAGCTCATTGCAACTTCCACCTCCCAGGTTCAAGTGATTCTCCTGCCTCAGCCTACAGCGTAGCTGGGATTACAGGCCCGCGCCACCACAGGTGTCTAATTTTAAAAATTTTTAGTAGAGGCGGGGTTTCACCATGTTGGCCAGGCTGGTCTCGAACTCCTGACCCCAAGTGATCCACCCGCCTCGGCCTCACAAAGTGTTGGGATTAGAGGCGTGAGCCACCGCACCCAGCTGAGAAGATATGAATTTCAATGTGGGAGGACTGAAGAATCTCCCCCACATACCCATCCTCCCTCTTCCCCATCCCAGTTTCAGTAGCAACACCCACTTCCCAGCCAGGCTGTCATGCTGGCTGGAGGAAGCAGCAGTGTGCTTTGTTTTAGAATTATCCTCTTGTCAGCTTATTCTGCATGGCTAGAGTATACCAGATTGTAAACGCTTGAGATGAGGGACTATTTCGCGTTAGCACTTGCTTACCACAGTGCTTTCCCCACCCCATGTACTCAATCAGTATTTGCTGACCACATATCCCTAGTTAAATGTACTAGTTCTAAAACTTCCTTGAGGTCCTCAACTCTTCCAAGCTTTGATGCCCAGAAGTACTGGAAAAGGTGAGCTCTCCTGAGAAACAAGCAGGGAAGCCCGAAGCCCACGCTCAGTGTTCTCGAGGATAGAAGCAGGGTTGGTGCTCAGCAGGTAGGATGGGCCCTCACTCCCTCTTTAGCCTCATCTCAGCCCATGGTGCTCCCACCACATGGCCTCAGTTTCAGTTACTTGTACTGGTTCTTTCACAAAGCCTCCTCTGGGAACGCTTCTTCCCTCTGCACATCACATCCACTTCTCCGTCCATTCACTCCCACTGCTTCAGGTCTCAGCTCGGTTGTCACATCCTCACTGACATCTCAGAATAGTCCAAAGGCCCCTGAATAGCAGGCTTGTTCCTAGTGCTCACCAGAGATTTCACTTGACATTTATATTTGCAATGATTTGATAAATTTTCTTTCACTCTGATTGGAGGATATTAGTCCATGAGATCACGAATCATGCTAGGTTTTTGTTTGTTTGTTTATGCTATTGCTGTCCCAGTTCTAGCATAGCACCTGGCACATAATGGGTGCTCAGTAAATGCTGGAGAGACAAAGTAGTAGTTTCTTTTTTTTATTTTTTGAGATGGAGTCTTGCTCTGTCGTCCAGTCTGGAGTATAGTGGCCACGATCTCGGTTCACTGCAACCTCTGCCTCCCAGGTTCAAGCAATTCTCCTGCCTCAGCCTCCCGAGCAGCTGGGACTACAGGCGCACGCCACCACGCCCAGCTAGTTTTTTGCATTTTTAGTAGAGTCGGGGTTTTACCATATTGGCCAGGCTGGTCTCGAACTCCTGACCTCGTGATCCACCCGCCTCAGCCTCCCAAAGTGCTGGGATTACAGGCGAGAGCCACCACACCCAGCACAAGTAGTAGTTTCTGCACACCACACTACACGGGTGCACCCACTGCAATCCTGGAATATACAGAGATCCTGGGGTGACTCTCAGTAGAGCATACCCAGCTTAGTGTTCACAGCATAGCCTTTCTCAAATTTCATTACTCAGATTGCTAGTCACAAACTCTCAATAGGGGTGGTGTGAAGAAAAAGGTTCTTTTAAAAATACAGGTGTAATTAAAATGTCAAACACATTTGGACCATTATTATTATTCATTATTATTCTTTGAGACAATATGTCTTTAAGGAAAGGGTATGGCTGGGCGCAGTGACTCACGCCTGTATTCCCAGCAGTTTGGGAGGCAGAGGTGGGTGAATCACCTGAGGTCAGGAGTTCAAGACCAGTCTGGCCAACATAGTGAAACCCTCTCTCTACTAAAAATACAAAAATTAGGCAGGCATGATGGTGCAT
>NW_012112142.1:5347503-5353348 GCF_000951035.1 Colobus angolensis palliatus | reverse complement strand
TGGTCTCGATCTCCTGACCTCGTGATCCGCCCGTCTCGGCCTCCCAAAGTGCTGGGATTACAGGCTTGAGCCACCGCGCCCGGCCACCATTATACTTTTATAGGTTACTAGTTCACAAACTCGTTGTGTAGTGTCCTTATACCTTGTTGGATCAGCCTGCCCCATGCTCAAAGGCGACCCTTAATGGCCCAAGCTATTTGGCATTACCCCCTTCTTGGGCTCAGTGATAAATTGAGTGGCAGGACTCTAGGTCCAAGTGACTCAGGGAATAGCAGTCTCCTGAAATGCTTTGATTCCCAGATTAAGTAGTTGTGATAAGGGAGCAACTTTCTAGCTCAGGAAGGGGTATTGTCTCACCTATAGGTGAGCCTGGAAATGTTGATGCTATTTGGTTCTCATGAAGGAAGCTTTCTGGAGGCTGAAGTCAATTCCCAGAAGGCAGGCAGAGCCAAGAGAATCACAGAGAAATGGAGCTGGAGTGCTGAGAACTGCTTCAGAAGTTTCAACTGCCTCTCTGTGGAGGTTTTCAGTGACGTGTTTCAATAATTTATTAAGTTATTTTGGCATTTTTGTTTCTTTTTGTGTTTTGTTTTTAATACTTGTGAGAGAAAGCAGCTTTACACAGTCTGCAAGAGACTCAAAGATTTATTTTAAATTTCTTCTAATTACATAATTTAGTTTTCTGCATAGCTGTAATTTATATATCTCACTCACAAAGGTGTCTGCCTGCAGCAGAGACTGCTAGGTTCCTGCTCAGAATCTACTATCCCTTTTCTCTTTGTAGGAAAATTCAGATTTCACTTATGTACCTGGGGAAAAGATCACATTTTTCATCTTCCCTTGCAGGGAGGTGTGGCCATTTGATTAAGGTCTGGTCAATGAGATAAAAAATAAAATGTTGTGTGAGAGGCACAGGAATACTGAGAAAAGAAGCTGATTCAGTGGAGACAGGGGCCCTTCTATCCTTTCCCTTCTTTCCTCCCAGAAGGACCTCTAGGAGCCATCTTGTACCATGAGGTGACATTGAGGATGGAAGCCAGTGCTTCCTTGGGGACTCTGGAATCATGGACTTCTTTTTCTGAGAGAGAGGGAAATATAAACCCCTGATGGTTTAAAAACCAGTGATTTTGGATTTTCTGTTATAATGTGTCTGAACCTAATTCTGACTCACAACCTGAAACATATCCAAGGATTCGGTAGACCCATATTTAACTTTATAGGCAGCTACTTTGTGAGTCATCACAACAACACAAAAACTACGGTATCGTATGCAGCGGAACCTACATCAAGGGTTTCCTGTATGTTAACCTCTATGTCATGTAGACTGAAACTTGACCAGCTTGCATTGATTCAAATCCCTAACTAACTCAAGCACCGAGTAAAGCATAAAAATGCCATTTGGGTGTTAGTGCCTACCTGACTTACGTACTTGAATGTCTCCCAGGCATCTCAAACTTCATGAGTTTACACAGAAACACATCCTTCCATCCCAGTCATCACCAACACTGCCATCTTATCCTTTCAGTAAGTGGCATATTCATCCACCCAACTTGCCATGCCACAAGCCTGGGGGCCGCCGCCGACCCCTTCTTCCTCATTTCCAGTATCCAGGCTATTGTCAAGTCCCAGAATCTCCTTCTAAAATATATTTCATTTCTGTCTATTTCTTGCTGTCTCCTTGGAGGGTCGCCTTGGAGGGTTGAGCTATTCCATTTCTTGCCCAGACAACTCCATCCACCTTCTGTCTGGATTTCCATTCTCCACATAGCAAGGAGAGAAAACACAATCCAGATTATTTTACCGCATGCATAAAACTCTTCAAAGACTCCCAACAGCGTTGGGGTACAGTCTCAAATCCTAAATAAGACTTACAGGCTCTGCACCATCTGACCCCTGCCTATCCTCCACCACCTGGCATTGCTGTGAGCCAGTCTCTCTCACTGGGCTTCAGCCACCTGACCTGTTCATCTCTTGAATGTGCCATCTCAGGGGCCTGCACAGGCTGGTCCCATGTCTGTACTATGTTCCTATCCCTATTTAACAGTTAACTCCTACTGATATTCCTGGTCACTGATTATCATTTTCATATCGTTTCCTCAATGAGGCCTTCCTTGACCCATCCCAAATCTCTATCAGGTCTTCCAATTATAACATCTCTTTATAACTTTATAAAGCACTGAGTAGAAGTGCAGTTATCACCTCACACACGTACACCCAGTGTTAAACAGCTAGTGAATATGACTCTTAATTCATTACCGAATAGGTCCACAATAATAACCATGACTGGAGGGGCCTGATTAATTTTGTTTTATTCGGCTATGCCTATGCAGTGTCTTGTAAGTGATCAGTAAATGTGGAATGAATAAGTATAACTTATTCACTTACTTCATGGCACTTTAATTTCATTTTAACTGCATGGCGCTTATTTTCAATTGGATATATATGTGTGTGATTTTTCTTTTTCTTTTTTTTCTAGGATGAGGTCAGTCTCCTCCCAGAGACCAAAAGCATAGTGAGGAAAGACACTGTTTTGTGTTCTACTGCATCACGAGCACATAATATGGTGCCTAATACATATAAATGATCAGTAAATATTTGTGGGAATAATTGATTAAGTAAGATGAAACCTGGTAACTCAGCAGCATCTGCTTTATGTGGCCACTTTTCTTGAGTTCTGTCTTACATGGTTTAAAACTATGATTTAAGGGCTCTCCTGCTCCACAAGTCTTTCCCACATTGATGGAATGTAATCTGTCTGCTCCTCGCTCTCATCCCTCTCTTCAGCCCATCCTCCACACCTCCTTCTTCCTTGAGTTTCATCACTATCATAATTTTCAACTGGCACTTTACAAACACAATTTAATTAAATCTTCTCAAGCAACCTGCAGCTGCAATGTCATCATCTCCATTTCACTCATGGTAAGTCTGCAGTTTACAGAAAATTACCTTTGCTAAGGTTGCACAACTGTTAAGCAGTAAAGCTGGAGCTGGACATCCTAAATATCTGTCTTTCCACTGTCCACTGTACAGAGATTTCTCTTCACTTAGTTATACTTATTCATTCCACATTTACTGATCACTTACCAGACACTGCATAGGCATAGCCGAATAAAACAAAATTAATCAGGCCCCTCCACTCATGGTTATTATTGTGGACCTATTCAGTAATGAATTAAGATTCATATTCACTAGCTCTTTAACACTGGGTGTATGTGTGTGAGGTGATAAGTAATATATTTTATGATGTTTTGACATTGTTTTAAACAACTTTTTTTTCTCCAAACATCTAAAGAACTAAAGAATCTAAATAAGCCAGAGTTTTTACGGCTTGGAGTCTACTGTGTTAAAGGAGGAGAAGTAGTTCTAGAGTAGTTCATCTTAAAAAATATTTTATTGAGATATATTTCACAGACCAAAATAAATTCACCCATTTAACATGTACAATTAAGTGATTTTGAGTATATTCAGAGTTGTGCAACCATTACCAAAATTTACATTTAAATTGTTTTCGGCCAGACTCGGTGGCTCACTCCTACAACTCCAGCAACGTGGGAGACCAAGGTGGGAGCATCATTTGAACTCAGGAGTTTGAGAAAAGCCTGGGCAACATAGTGAGACCCTATCTCTATAAAAAATAAAAATATTAATAATTTTCATCACCCTGAAAATAAGCTCCTGACTACATGTACCCTCCACTCTATTGCCCAGTCTCTAGCAACCACTAATCTTTCTGCCTCTATAGATTTACATGTTTTGGACATTACATATAAATGGATAGTATTATATATGGCCTTTTGCAGCTGGGTTCTTTTACTTAGCATAATGTTTTCACCATTCATTGTGCAGTAGCACATGTCAGTACTTCATTCCTTTTTATTGTAGATTAATATTTCATTTTATGAACATAAACATTTTGTGCATGCATTACACAGCTGATGAAGGACATTTTGGTTGATTCTACTTTTTGGCTATTATGAATAATGCTGCTATGAACATTTGTGTGTAAATATTTGCGTGGACATATATTTTCATTTCTCGGGTATATAAGAGTGGACTTGCTGGGTCACATGGTAACCTCTATGTTGAATACTGAAGAAGTGTCAGCAAGTCCCTCTATGAGAAAAGGTTAGGGTTTCTGTTCTGAGGATTGAGTGTGGTCAGTGTTTGGCTGTTTCGCAAGGCCCTCACTTTTGTTTACACCCCTTCTCCTTGTCTTTCTTCCCCTTATTTGCCTCTTTTATTCTCTTTTCTGTAGACTCCAATCTCCTGCTGGTTTTAGCAGGAACTGAAGCTTTCACCGCCTAAAAGTTATTTGTAAGACACTTTGAACTCTCTGGAGGATGGACATTAGAGTAATAATGTTTATCTGCGGGTTAGGCACTCCTGGTGCTGTTTTGTAACAAAAGGGCTTATTGAGTAGGAGGCTTATTTAACTTGTTCGGGAGGGTTACCCTCCTACAACATGCTGTCCAAACAGATTCTTAATTACCCAGCTGAGAGTCTGAACATCTTGAGGAATTACTTTGAAGTTTCTCATTAATATTATCATCACATTATGTAAGTCTACATTGCCAGTTTGTAGATGTATGGAGTTTCTAGTGGGGCCCCGGCACATAATAATTGCTTAATAAATTGCGATTATGAAAAGTTACTCTAATGAACTGTTAGTTTTTTTTGTTTGTTTGTTTGTTTTTAAGAAATACTCTTTTTTTTTGAGATATTGTCTCGCTGTCGCCCAGGCTGGAGTGCAGTGGCACCATCACGGCTCACGGCAACCTCCGCCTCCTGGGTTCAAGCGATTCTCCTGCCTCAGTTGGGACTACAGGCACGCGCCACCGCACCCGGGTAATTTCTGTATTTTTAGTAGAGACGGGTTTCCACCCTGTTAGCCAGGCTGGTCTCCAACTCCTGACCTCAGGTAATCCACCCGTCTCCGTCTCCCAAACTGTTGGGATTACAGGCGTGAGCCACAGCGTCCGGCCTGAGGTATACATTTCAACACTTTCAAATGCCTTAACTTTTTTTGGGGACACACTGGAGTTGTTTCAGAACACACAAAACAGGCTTTTTGAGGGCACTGACATAAATTCTCATTGACAGTCACCCCTACGCGGTGAAAACCACGTTACCTGGCATGTTTTCCGGTGGTTATTTTTAGAATAATAAAGATCGTCTCTATCTACCCAAGCAAATTTAATGTGCTGAACACAACAAACAACTTTTCTGTGGTTTAGCCAGCCCTCTCCCTTCACCTAAGTCATTTAGTGCGGATACGCAGAGAAGTGTTAATAGGAGCTGCTGGGCCACCAAGAAAACGCTCTTGCCATTGTAAGGCTTCGATCTGAAGCGGAGATTTACCACGCATTTCACTTTAAACTGGGAAAGGAACCGGGACAAGGAAAAGAGCCCCACGTGCGAGTTCGTTCCTAGCTCGGGGGTTGGGGGGGGCTTCCCAGGATACATGAGATAAATGAGTTAATCATCTCCTCCTGCAAGGCAGCCGCTTCAGAGTTATGTCGCCCGCCTGCAGGGACTAATGACTGCAATTAAGACGCTCCTTCTCGGTCCTGGTCGGGTTCCGTGCAGCGGGGAGCTGACTGTGAGTCACCCCGGCCCCGGGAGCCCAAGCAAAGAGGAGGGGCGCGCGCCAGGGGTGGAGGGGAGCCGCGGGGCGAAATTCTAGCCCGGGGACGCCTCCGAAGGAAGAGGAGGGGCGGCTGCGCGTGTGGAAGACAAGGAAGAGGCGTCCAGGGAAGAGAAGAGAGGAAAGAAGGCGGAGGAAAGAGAAGGGGGCGAGCGGGAGCGCGGGCCAGGCCGGGCGGCGCCTCGGGGAGTGTCTGCAGCG
>NW_012112142.1:5339457-5347258 GCF_000951035.1 Colobus angolensis palliatus | reverse complement strand
CCGCGACCGCTGCCGTCATGGGGCTGCAGCCCCTGGAGTTCAGCGACTGCTACCTCGACAGCCCCTGGTTCCGGGAGAGGATCCGCGCTCACGAAGCGGAACTTGAGAGGACCAACAAGTTCATCAAAGAGCTCATCAAGGACGGGAAGAACCTCATCGCTGCGACCAAAAGTAAGCGGGGACGCGGGCGCGGACGGGGCTGCGGCGTGGCGAGGCGGGGAGGAGCCTCTCTCGGCAGGAGGCGGAGGGTCTCGTGTCCGAGGCCAGCAGCCACAGGAACGGGGAATTCATTTCGGACCAGCCCAGCTCTCTCGGAACCCCGGGGGGGTGGTCCCTGGGGTCATTCCTTCTCGAGGCAGCGCGGCGAGACCCCACTCCCGGCCCTGCAGCTCTGCGGCGGCGGGAACTAGCTGCTGCCCGTGGGCCCCGCCTGGCCGCCGCCGAACACCCCTTGCTGACTGCGCGCTCCGCTAAACCGACCCTAGGCTCTCCTGGCCCGGAGTCAGGTTTCATTGCTGCCTAAAGTTACAATCTCTTTCAAAACCGAGGCATCTGTTTGCCTAGTTTTGTTTTGTGACTTCTCAAAAGAACTTTCCTGGGGATTCTTTGAAACCCTGAGGGGGTGTTGAGTTTTCCGGAGTCCGCTTAAGCTTCACCTTTTCCCTCTCATTGTCTGATGTTCCCCGACAGTTCTGTTCCAGGTCACTCACGTGCCAAACCAGAAAGTCCACCTGGCTTTATGCTGCTTCCGCACATTCCTCCCCTCCCGTGCTGAGGAGGGTTCAGAGATTGGGGTTTGGAAGGGTGAGCGGACAGCCTGCCCTCTAGCTCAAGCGGGCACTGCTTGCAAATAGGGAATTCCACCCGGGTTAGGCTTGGTGCCTTCCTCCCCTGAACTTCTCTGTCTCTTAAACTCGGAAGAAGACGTGAGATATAGGAGAGATAACTGTATTTTAGTGTAGTTGAGAGTCTTTCTAGGAGAGAGTGGGCCAAAATTCATGCAGAAATACTGAGATGAGTGACGCTGCTGGAAAATTGGGCGGAATTAGCTCCAGTGAGGAGCTGGGCAGCCTGACCATCCCTTGGATCCATAACCCCTTAGGAGGATGGCGGTGAATGTCCCCTTTTCCTCTTTAAAAGACCTGCCCATACAGTAGACAGGGACTCGGGCGGTATCCAGCCTTGAGGGGCTGGGTTCTTAGGGCTTTAATCACTCACCTAGATTCTCAGTTCAGTAATTCTAAGCCTTAGGTGTTCGTCCCTTGTACATTTGTTTGTAGATACCACCTCTGGGGAAAATCCCCCATCTCACTGTTCTCCCGACCCCGCCCCGCCCCAGTTTTCATTGAGGGCTATTAAAACATATTGAACATACTGTCTCGGCCACCCAGCATGGTACCTGGTACAATAAATATGCATTTAATGAATAAGTTGAAGTACATTTCTGTGGGAAGAATTTAGTGAGCCATCCCTGTAATTTTGGAAGCAAGTCACTCAACTTCTCTGGATGATCTCCAAGGTTCCTTTTGGTTCTCTGACCTCTTTGGTGTTGCAAAATCAGGATTGGGACTCACTTAGGGTTTTTTTTGTCTGTTTTGTTTTTAAGTCTCTGCTGCTTGAATCAGAAATGGGACTCTGGGGCATGCGACAAGTGGGCTTATTTGGTTGAGGGCTCTCCAGGCCCTTGACATCTGGTATGTGAGTTGGGTGGGAAGTAGGGGGGCGCTATACGTATGGAGCAGTGAGCTTAGAAAGGAGGAGTTGGGGGCGGGGGTGCAGAGTGAACACGAGAATGAGAACTGAGGACTTTTTCTGTAACTTGGTATTAATCAGAGTCAGTGGCCAGGGAATGTACCTTCTCTCTCATTGGTCGTTGTAGTTCCCTCTTGAGCTAGAGAGATGTGGGGGAGAGGCAGAGGGCAAAGCCAGTTTGGCCACTGGTAGAAAGCTATTTCTGTGACAGCATATTAGCTTTCCTGCCATCAGGAAACATGCCTTAGGTTCCAGCAGCATCCAGTGCATCTGGGGGCCCAGATGTCAGCCTTCCTCCAGACTGCAGACTTTCTTGAATTTGTGAATTGGTATCTTACTCCTTTTGATTATCATCCTTTAACATAAGAAACATAACTCGTAATCATGCTTTGAGAGTGATTGGGAATTATTTTTTTTCTCGTTATGTTCATTAAGAATTTGTTTAAATTCTTTCCCAGAAGGTGACAGGAACACAACTGTAGCTCATATGCCTTTTCACGCTTGCTCCATAAAGTTTACTTCTAGTTCCTACCAAAGACGAAGAGCCTTGGACTAAAGTCAGGAGACCTGAGTTTAATTATTCTTCATCGGTTAGGGCTTGGCCATAGGAAAATTGAGGAGGTCTCATAATTCTCTTTGCATTCAGCTTCCCCTGTGTACCTCTTCGGGAAACTAATAAGGTTCTGCAGTATTTGAAAATGGCTTGATGAGGTTATTTGAAATTGCAGTCCAGGTAAATGGTTCACCTAACCAGTTGAGCTTTTGTATAACATCAGAGAGTCAAGGAATGACATTAGGTGGAGGATCTACAGAAAGAATAAAACCCATTAGGTCAGATTGTTTGTATTTCCAGATATTTTACATTTTGTTTTACAAAAATGGCCTTTTGAGCGTTTCGAAAATTGTGTATTTAAGTGGTTTCTGTTTTTAATTGCCCTGCAAGGTGTGTCCTGTGTGCATTACATTCTTGGAAGATTTCAGTATGTAATTTCGATGTCTTGACACTTTGAAATCTTCCACAAATATCTAGAGTTTTGAGGCTTATGGGACCTGAAGGCTTACTACTGAGTTCAATTAGATAGCAATCAGCAAATATTTAGCACCTACAATTTGCTAAATACTGGAATTAGATACAGATTTATAATAGGGTAGAGGCCCTTGCACTTGAGTTTATTGTCCTGTAGTTGAATTTACTTCAATCTAAGGAATATTTTTGAACTCCTTACTGTGCTGCGCTAAATTCTTGAAGAAATAAAGGATGTAGACACATACCTGTTACAAGGTTTAAAATTTAGTGACAAGTATTCTAACTTTTCCAGGGACAAGGGTTTGTCTGTTAGAGTAGAGGAGGTTTGTTGGAAGTTTTGGAAGTCACTGGTGATAAGGAGTAAAACCTTATCATACAGGAAACCAGAAGAAACCAGAACACTCGCAGTGTTTGGAGAAGAGTGAAGAGACTAGTTTGCTGGAATGGTGGTTTTTCAGGGAGTGGTAGACTGGGATGAATGGAGAGGTCAGTTTTAGATTATGGAGGGCCATAAAAGCAAGGTTAGGAATGTGGAGTTTATCTTGTGGAGAGTTACTGAAGGCTTTTTTTTTTTTCTTTTTTGAGACAGAGTCTCGCTCTGTAGCCCAGGCTGGAGTGCAGTGGTGCGATCTTGACCTGGGCTCACTGCAAGCTCCGCCTCCTGGATTCATGCCATTCTCCTGCCTCAGCCTCCTGAGTAGCTGGGACTACAGGCGCCTGCCACCGCGCCCGGCTAATTTTTTGTATTTTTGGTAGAGACGGGGTTTCACCCTATTAGCCAGGATGGTCTCGATCTCCTGACCTCATGATCCGCCCGCCTCGGCCTCCCAAAGTGCTGGGATTACAAGCGTGAGCCACCGCGCCTGGCCATGAAGGCTTTTCAAGAAGGCTGACATAATAGCAAAGAGATGGTTTAGAGACAGTATTGCACATTTGTGTGTAGGGTGAATTTGGAGATAGCACTGAGAGTGGGGAGGAATACCAGAGAGAAAAGCCAGTGATTTCAGTGGTAGAGTTGGAGATTATTCACTCAATTCAATGAATTCGTTGTTCAAATGGCTTTTTTAGTTTTCTTTTTAAAGTACTTTCCTTAGAATAACCAGTGTCTTCTTTCGATGGAATTTAAACTTTTGTAAGCCTTCGTGATGTCTATGTAGTTTCAGTTACTTACGATTCATACAGGTAGATAGCACAGTTGCCAGAAACAGCAATAAACCATATATGCTTTTCTCATAAATTTTACATTAGGCAGTCTTGAGAAAATGTATCTTGTTCTGTAGAGAAATATTTTTTAAAACAAATAGTCCTTACAGTTATTAAGCACTAATACAGTGATATAAAATGCTCTGTAGTAAACTTAAATTGTCTAGCTCTGTGTGTGTGTGTGTCGCTGAAGGGGCCCTTATTAGTGAGTCTGCTGTTACTAAACAGGTATGGAAAAGGATGTACAGGACCTTGTTAGTGGCAGAGCCAGGACAAGAATTTAGGTCTTCCAGACTTGGTTTTGATACTTCTAGCCTCGGCATTTTAATGGTTTTTGCTTTGTTTCTCTTAGGAAAAACATAAGTTCCCTTAGGCTGTCTTTACGTTTACTGTTTCGGAGAAATATTCTTTTTGGGAAATTTCTTAAGTTGCCATTACATTAAACCTACTGAGATTTGGAAGACTAAAAATAATTTTCCTATTTTGTAAACTTGAGCCTTGGTTTCCTTTTTTTTTTTTTTTTTTGTAAAATGGGACTGACTGATAGAGAAAGCCTTGAGGAATAAATAAAATGGTGTGAAAGTGCTTTGAAACACAAATGTAAAATGGTTGTGTAGACACTACTGCTGGTTCAGCCAACATTCCTTTTCCCCTCTGACAATCCAGATTTCATTCAAGTGTCTGCATCCTTTTCAGATGACTCAGGGGAAGGCATTTCAGGGTAATTCTGATTAATCTAACTCAGTGGTTCTCAAGCCTAGCTGCTCAATAAAATCACCTGGGGGAACTGTTAAAGCAGTCAGGGTTGAGAAACTAAACTCTACCTCAGTTATGATAAACCCATTTTCTGGGTTGGTAATTATTATAAGAATGAGGTTGTATTCCAGTTCTGGCCAATGAGACATGACAGGAAGTCTTCTGGATACTTCAGGGAGAGGTTTCCTTTTGTCATAGGAGACTTGAAGAAAGATGGTTTTCTACTTTTCTGTATTCTCTTATGCCTGGAACTGCTACGCACTATATTGGGCCTGAGCGGCATAGTGCGCTAACTGAATTTGGGTTCTTGATGCTGTTGGGAGACCTGTGGGTTTTTCTGTGGTTTAAGTGTCTTATTAAATGACATAAGACAGTTTTGAGTTGGGTGTTCTGCTACTTAATGCCCTAGGGTTTTTTTTTATTTTAACTTTTAAAATTTTATTTGAGACGGAGTCTTGCCCTGTCGCCCAGGTTGGAATGCAGTGGCGCAATCTTGGCTCAGTGCAACCTCCGTCTTCTGGGTTCAAGTGATTCTTGTGCCTCAGCCTCCCGAGTAGCTGGGATTACAGGCATGCACCACCACACTCAGCTAATTTTTGTACTTTTTTTTTTTGTGGAGACGGTTTCACCGTGGTTGGTCTTGAACTCCTGGCCTCATGTGATCCATCCACCTCAGCCTCCCAAAGTGCTGGGATTACAGGTGTCAGCCACTGCGTCCGGCCTTAATGGCCTAATTTTGATAAAGTGGTGTAATTGTAAATTTTGTGATTATGCTCCCATCAAGTGGAATTTAGAGAGATACAGAAAATAAAATGCTATTTTAAAAAGTTAATAAATTGCAATATATTTTTTTCCCGAATGGAAAGGAATACTTACGCACATTCTTTTTTTTTTTTTTTTTTTTTTTTGAGCGAGTCTTGCTCTGTCGCCCAGGCTGGAATGCAGTGGCGTGATCTCGGCTCACTGCAAGCTCCACCTCCTGGGTTCACACCATTCTCCTGGCTCAGCCTCCCCAGTAGCTGGGACTACAGGTGCCCCCCACCACGCCTGGCTAATTTTTTGTATTTTTAGTGGAGGTGGAGTTTCATCGTGTTAGCCAGGATGGTCTGGATCTCCTGACCTCGTGATCCGCCCATCTCGGCATACCAAAGTGCTGGGATTACAGGCTTGAGCCACCACACCCAGCCAGCACATTCTTTGCCTTAAAGAAGTTACCATAGAGCCCCTACAATTTGTGACATCACCTGGGATAAGTCGAACTGTCACTTGAGGTTTTATTACAGTGGCTGGTCTCCAGTGTGAATGTAGACTGGCTGTGAAAATAATTACAATCAGACTTGAGCCAGGGTAGGGACCCAGACAGGCTTGAAAAGCTTGAAATGCTTTACTCACTGCAGGTGGTCTTTACTCTATTTAGAATTGTTCCTATTTAGAGCCTGCCACCAGCTGAGCCATGTTTATTTATAACAGATTTTTACTAGCCAGTCAGCAATCTAATGTTCTCAGTATCTTTTTGTCACATTACCTTTCTCTGTCCTCCGTCTGCTGGGGTTCCTTTGACCAGCTCCTTTTTGTGTTTTTTTTTTTTTTGAGGGGACTGGGGTACATTGTAGACTTTTGGATAAAGAATACATAGAGGAGGGTATTTTTGTGTTTAATCTTTAAAATAGCTGATGGAATATAATATAGAAGATTAAGAGCATAAGCTGAGGTACTAGTCTGGCTGGATTCATACCCAAGCTCAACCACCTGCTAACAGGGGATCCTTGCTCAAGCTGCTTAGCTTTTCTCTATCTCTGTTCTCGTCAATAAAATAGAAATTATAATACGACCTACTGTATTGGGTTAAAAGTAGGATTTGTTAATACATGTAAAGCATTTAGTGCTCACAGATGAACAATTATGATGATGTATCTAAATTATAGGCATATGTTTTAATATCAAGGCCCTGTTCTTGCCTCAAAACAGCTGTTCTGCACCCTAGACCAGGTATCTAACCTTTTAGTGTTTATTACCCCTAACAGGAAATTTCTCCAAAGCACCATTACCAGTGACCGAGAGACAAAATTGTCAAACCCTGGAAAGCCTTCCAAATTTTGATTGTAGTGCAGGATGCTGGAAAATCTTGAAAACACATTGGTGGCCAGGCTTGGTGGCTTAAGTCTGTAATCCCAGCACTTTGAGAGGCCGAGGCGGGTGAATCACTTGAGGTCAGGAGTTCAAGACTAGTCTGGAGAACATGGTGAAACCCCATCTCCACTAAAAATACAAAAAAAAAAAACCCAAAAAATTAGCCAGGTATGGTGGCAGGGGCATGTAATCCCAGCTTCTTGGGGTGGGGGACAAGGCAGGACAGTGCTTGAATCCAGGAGGCGGAGGTTGCAGTGAGCTGAGATCACGCCACTGCACTCCAGCCTGGGCAACAGACGAGACTCTGTCTCCAAAAAGAAAAAAAAAAAAAATACACTGGCAAATCAGAGCTTAGTGGTATCTTGGGAAAATATTTTCTAGAATTTATTTTTTATTCACAAAGATTTGAAGATGAAGTAGAATGTGTTGCTAAGGTCACTGCAAATCTAGTAAGCAATCTACAGTGGAGGTTCAGGCAGTCAGCAGCAGGCCTTTCCTCCAAGGGGCTGATAAGGAAGAGTTGATGACAGAGTTCAGCTCAAGGTATTGACGTGACAATGTAAATGACTGCAGCCTTCACATACTTCAAATTACAGAGATACTTTTTGAGGACGTGAACTCAAAATTAGGGTTTCCAGCGTCTGACATGCTGAAATCCTAACAGCTTCTATTTGCTATGGTAAATTCACAATGAAAAAAAGAAGACAGCCAGAGACATCCCTAAGAGGGATTTTCCTTAGAGCTGTTAGGTAATCCTGTTCTCTACAGCAGAATCCTCAAAGTCCCCTGTACAAATTCCCAAGGAAGCTGTTTTGAATTTTGTGACTTCAGTAGCCGTTTATCACCTTATATTTTAGGCTCTTTTTTCTTTTTTCTTTAGACGGAGTTTCGCTTTTGTTGCCCAGGCTGGAGTGCAGTGGCGCAATCTTGGCT
>NW_012112142.1:5328173-5338447 GCF_000951035.1 Colobus angolensis palliatus | reverse complement strand
AAAAAAAAAAAAATTTACTCAGGAAAGTCAGAGAGATTAGTAGCTTGTCTAAATCACAATTTGTCATTAGTGGAGCTGGAATGTGAACCTAGGTTTATCTGACTCCGAAACCCATAACCACAGTCATGAGCTGTCTCTGTGAAGGGGTGTGACCGTGGTCTTCTGCTAGGGGAGTGATGATCAGTCGTTATCTAGAGTGTGTGTATGTTTGATCTAGTTAGGATATTCTTTTTACCTCGATATGATGACTGATTTCAATTTTGTTAAATTTTAAGGCCCCTCTGGGGTCATTCTTATAATTTAAAGTGCTAATTTGTATTATGAGTACAGTATAGACATTCCAAGGTTGGGTTGATTTAGGATCCATTACAAGACGCGGACCTCCACTCTGTCTCTCTCTCTCAATATCCACCTTCCTCTTTTCCTCCCCATTCCTTGTTCTACTCTTCAGTAGAGTAACTTTTAACTTATTCTTTTAGTATTAGGCTTGTTTTTCCTTCAAAAAGTTTGAGATACTTTAGAAATATAAAAAGATAGTCTCACGATAAACTTCATTTATTCCTCCCCTGCCCCAGCTTAATGAAAGTGTCTTGTATACCCGTTCTTCTCCCCAAGGGGTAAGACCTATCTCAGATCTGGTGTTTATTATTCCTAGGCATTTTGATATCATGTGTTTGCACATGTTTAGACTTTGTATAATGGTTTCATCCTATACTTTTTCCCACCTGAATATATTTGTGAGATTCATCCAATTGGATGTATGTAACTTTATTTCATTTAGTTCAGCCTCTTTTTCCTGCAAGTTACATTTAAAAGTACTTTGTTAATTGATGTTCTATGATGATGTACCTTCTCCCTATGCATTTTTTGGATAACACTAAACATACTTAGAGAATATTCATGATGAAAGCCTTATTGAAATTAGTTTTATAAATTTAGGATGCTAGCTTTCAAAACAGTCAGTAATTAATAAACTCATGACTTTTAAAGACATTTAACCCATTTTCTTTTTAGTATTTTGTTACCAGCCCAGCATGGATGATCAGAGTAAGGTGGGTCATGTCTCAGGACTGGACGAGAACTGGTTTGAGTCAGAAACAAAAAATCTTTAAAAGCCATTTTGCTTCATTGAAATTAGACTTCTGACTAGAAAGAGAAAAATGATGTTTGTATAAACACAATGCACGCGGAGAATTCTGGTAACTATCAAGCTAGTTGGGGTGGATGAACATGATTTTCAGGTAGGGACTGGATGGTATCTTGTGGTAAGCCCTAAAGCAAACACTGGCAGGCCTGCTTCTCTTACTTATCCTAACACAGGAACATAATTTCCAGGGGGATGCTTTTGTATTGTGAAGGCCTTGATGTTCTCTTCACACACACACACACACACACACACACACACACACACACACAGAAAAACACCAGATGTTTTACATTCTAAAGGTAGGCATCTTTATATCGTTCTCTTTACACACACACACACACACACACACACCACACACACACCCACCCACACCCCCACCCACACCCACCCACACCCACCAGGTGCTTTACATTCTAAAGGCAGGCATCTCTGTTAACTCTGAGACGGACTGGAATCACACCCCAAGTTGCTGCCATTGCGAGGCCTGACTCCCTGGTCCAACTAGAATTTCCTCCCTGTGTTTCTCAGGAAGATGTCAATCCACTGCCACTTAATATTTCAATGGTGAGTGTGATTTCTCTGGGCTTACTGACTTGTTCACCCACAGGCACCTTCTACCCTCACTCCTGGTGGCAAGTCATGGTGAGGTGTGTGGCTGGAGGAACTCAATTTGGCCACGGCAGTGTCACCTCAGGTCAGAAGACAGGATGTGGAATGGTCTCTTAAAAAAAAAAAGAATGCTTTCTTCTCTGACTGTAAAGTTGGCCTCACAGTTTATTATCTGTGTGACTTTGGGCAAGTTACTTAAGCCTTCAGTGCCTACATTTTTCTTTATTAGTAAAATGGGCCTAGTAAGAATTCTGTCTCACTGGGTGGTGGTATTTAATTCTCACATTACATGTTAAAAGATCTTAGGACTCTGCCTGGCTATGGTAGGTGCCTATTATTTTTATTATTATTAAAATAACTATCTTCCTTTGGTTGAACTTGGGCACAGTTGTGGCTTTACCGTACCATAGTTACGGTAGAAATAGTCTGTGAACACATGTTCTTTTTTTTTTTTTTTTTTTTTTTTTTTTTGAGACGGAGTCTCGCTCTGTCGCCCAGGCTGGAGTGCAGTGGCCGGATCTCAGCTCACTGCAAGCCGGGTTTACGCCATTCTCCTGCCTCAGCCTCCTGAGTAGCTGGGACTACAGGCGCCCGCCACCTCGCCTGGCTAGATTTTTGTGTTTTTTTAGTAGAGACGGGATTTCACCGCGTTAGCCAGGGTGGTCTTGATATTCTGACCTCGTGATCCGCCCGTCTCAGCCTCCCAAAGTACTGAGATTACAGGCTTGAGCCACCGTGCCTGGCCATGGCTATTTTTTTTTTTTTTTGTATTTTTAGTAGAAACGGGGTTTCACCATGTTGGCCTTGAACTCCTGACCTCAGGTGATCTGCCTGTCTCGGCCTCCCAAAGTCCTGGGATTACAGGCATGAGCCACCGTGCCCGGCACATGTTTTTTTCTTCCACTCTAACCATATTTTGAAGCATAGAGCTGAATATAGGCCTGTCATTTATTTATACATAGGAGAAACCATCCATAATAGTGTGTTTAAATCTGATGTATTACTGAAGCCTTTGCTTTAAAGTTTCGGGGACAAAGCCTGAAGTACAAGGGAATACAGTGTTCTTGACATGACATTCCATTTATTTGAAAATTGGGCAGATTCTCTGCCATGCTGACAGTTTTTTTTTTTTTAAATTTTTATTTTTGGAGACAGTCTCACTCAGTCACCCAGGCTGGAGTGCAGTGGTGTGATCTCAGCTCACTGCAACCTCTGCCTGCTGGGTTCAAGCGATTCTCCTGCCTCAACCTCCTGAGTAGCTGGGATTATAGGCGCATGCCACCACGCCTGGCTATTTTTTTTGTATTTTTAGTGGAGATGGGGTTTCACCATGTTGGCCAGGATGGTCTCGAATGCCTACCCCGTGATCCACCTGCCTCAGCCTCTCAAAGTGCTGGTATTACAGGTGTAAGCCACTGCACCCAGCCAATAGTTTTGTTTTTATTTTGTGAAATGCAAGTCAAAGGCAACACAGCAAACATACTAAAATAGATAGGTCTTTGAAACCAGGTTTACTTACTGTGTGACCTTGGGCAAGTTGTTTACCTTCTCTGTGCCTTGATTTCCTCCTCTGTAAAATGTGGATAATAGTCAACTGGGCGCAGTGGCGCACACTTGTAATTCCAGCACTTTGGGAGGCCGAGGTGGGCGGATCACCTGAGGTCCGGAGTTCGAGACCAGCCTGACAAACATGGAGAAACCCCAGCTCTACTAAAAATATAAAATTAGCCGGGCATGGTGGTGCATGCCTGTAATCCCAGCTACTCTAGAGGCTGAGGCAGGAGAATTGCTTGAACCCAGGAGGCAGAGGTTGCAGTGAGCCAAGATTGCGCCATTGCAGTCCAGCCTGGGCAACAAGAGTGAAACTTCTCAAAAAAAAAAAAAAAAAGTGGATGATAGTTACATGTTTAAGTGTTGCGAGGCTTAAATTATTTTTAAAGTACTTAGAAAATTGCCTGAACCATAATGGACTCTCTGTTTGCTAGACGTAGAAAAAACATTAAAAATCTATTCAGTCGTCACTAGAACAACCTCATTTATGACAGTGGTGGAGTGGTGTCACCTTATCACTGAACTCCAGCTATGGTGGGCTAGTTGCTAGAGGTTTAACATTGAGAAGAAACGTGTGTATTTGTGCCGAAGATTTCTAGTGCAGGAGACAGCAAATTTATTTAAAAAGCAATTATATTCACATTGTTGAATCAGTATGGGATGCGATGACTGTAGTTAACAGGACTATCTAGTTTGGGGGTTCCAAGAAGACTTCAAGAAAGTAAAACTTCTAGGCTGAGACCAAAAGGAGGGATCGGAGCTTTCCCTGCTGAGAGTGGGGAAGAAGTCTTCAAGTGCAGGGAAAATGCATCCAAGAGGTCAGAGAGAGCACATCCTGTGGATGGAAAAATGGTGCTCAGGTGGGCCAGGGAATCTGCATTGAGGGTAAGAATGGTGCTGTCAAGGGGTGGGGGCAGGGTTGGGAAGGGCCTTGGAAGGCAGGTTGAGGGCTTCACTGTAAGGACAGTGGGAAGTGATTGAAAAGTTTTGAGCAGGGGAGTGGTGTGATTTGAATTGTAGAAAGTTTTCTCCGGCTGCGGTTGTGTGAATGAATTGGAGGAAAGTAGGACTGGAGGTTGGGGGTCAGTCATCTAGGCCAGAGACTTTGGTGGCAGAAGAGGAGTCAAGACTTAGCAGCTATAGGCTGTAGGGGGTGATTGGGTGTGGGGGCTGCCCTGACACCTCAGGTTCTGGTGTGAGCTGGTGAGTGCATTTCACTGAGGTCCAGCCACAGCAGCAGCTTTTGTGGGAGAGAGGATGAGTTTTCAGTTTTGCATGTGGAGGCCAAGGTATTTCCTAGTAGCCAGGAGACATGTTCAGTAGTGTGTTTCTTCTGTGGGTGTGTATTTCAGGAATGGGGAATACAGCTGGAGATAAAGATTCTGGAGACACAGCATATGGATGGGAAATGATGCCATGCAGCTGAATACCGAGGCTGCGGAGAGAGAATGTAGAGGGAGAAGGCAGGGCGGGTCAGGGCAAATCCAGAGGAACTCTATCTTTTACGGGGTAGGTGAAAGAAGAACTTGAGATCTGAGAAACAGTAGCCATTGATAGAGAGATGGAAAACTAGGAGAGGGTCTGTGAAGCCAAGGAGAAAGAGTGTTAAGAAAGCAGGAGGGAATGGACAAGGCCATGCCACAGAGAGGTCAAATAGCTCGAGTCCAGGTGACGTTGCATTGGCCACACGCTGTCATTGGTAATAGTGGGAGAATAGTTTAGGTGGCCAAGCACAACTGGGAGCCTGCTTGCAGAGGACTGAGAAGGAAGTGTGAGGAAAGTCAGTGAGCCTGGGTATGGATAGCTCTCCTAGATTATTTGGTCTGCCATCCAAATACTTCAACACATTCAACCCTGCCTTCAAGCAGACTTGACCCTGCTTAGCTTCTGAGATCAGACAGGGTTGAGTATGTTCAGGGTGGTATGGCTGTAGACCCAAATTACATGGTCAGTGGGAGAGGAGGAGATTGAAGATTCAGGGGCCATCTCAGAGCACAAACTTTTTTTCTTTTGAGATGGAGTTTCACTCTTGTTGCCTGGGCTGGAGTGCAGTGGTGTGATCTCAGCTCACTGCAACCTCCACCTCCCAGGTTCAAGCGATTGTCCTGCCTCAGCCTCCTGAGTAGCTGGGATTATAGGCATGTACCACCCCGCCCGGCTAATTTTTTGTATCTTTTTAGTAGAGATGGGGTTTCACCATGTTGGCCAGGCTTATCTCGAACTCCTGACCTTGTGATCCGCCCGCTTCAGCCTCCCAAAGTGCTGGGATTACAGGCGTGAACCACCATGCCCAGCTACAAAGTGCTTATTATTTGTTTATTTTGAGACGGAGTCTCGCTCTGTTGCCAGGCTGGAGTGCAGTGGCATGATCTTGGCTCACTGCATCCTCTGCCTCCTGGGTTCAAGCGATTCTCCTGCTTCAGCCTCCTGAATAGCTGGGACTACAGGCATGCGACCCCATGCCCAGCTAATTTTTGTATATTTAGTAGAGATGGGGTTTCACCATGTTTGCCAGGATGGTGTCTATCTCTCAACGTTGTGGTCTGCCTGCCTCGGCCTCCCAAAGTGTTGGAATTACAGGTGTGAGCCTCTGCACCAGGCCTGCTTTTTTTTTTTTTTTTTTGAGGTGGAGTTTTGCTCTTTGCCCTGCTGGAATGCGGTAGCGCAATCTTGGCTCACTGCAACTTCAACCTCCCGGGTTCAAGTGATTCTCCTGCCTTAGCCTCCTGAGTAGCCTGCCTGCCACCATGCCCAGTTAATTTTTGTATTTTTAGTAGAGACAGGGTTTCACCATGTTGGCCAGGCTGGTCTTGAACTCCTGACCTCAGGTGATCCGCCCACCTCAGCTTCCCAAAGTGCTGGGATTGTAGGTGTGGGCCACCGTGCCTGGCAGCGTGCTTCTTAATATAGAAGGTGTGATTCATATTCTAGGTGAAGAAGGGGTGGGAGGGCGTACCTTTCACCTGTTTCATGACAGTGGGGATGGAAATGATGTCTACACACTCAAATTTGTAGATTTATGGCAGGACATCGAGGAAACTGACAACTGACGGATTTATTTTCCCTGAGGTAGATGACAAGATTCAGTAATTATATTTTAATCTCTCCACCACCACATTCTTTTTCTGGTTGAGATTAATAATACATGACTTGTAAGAGTGGTTTTCTTCATAGTGTGAACTGAGTGGGATGGCATATAGATATTAAGCTGAGAAGAAGTAATGGGGTGAAGGAGAGAAAAAGGAGTTAAATGTTTGGGTAAACAACCCTCATGACACCAAGAAATGCCCCTGTTTCAGGCTTTATTTCACACTTTGTTCTGTTGCACTTAAAAGACCCAAATGGTCCTTAATCTTGTTTTTTTTTTTTCCAAAGTATTAAAACCGGTTTTCTCTTTTATCTCGCCGGAGTCTTGCTGATTCTCTTTGGATCAGTCTACAGGTAAGAAAATGCCTCTGGCAGCACCTGGGAAGATTGTAGGACTTCTAAGTGTCTGCCTCTTTGTCCAAGAGAAGAGGAGGAAGAGAGCTTGTAAGAGTTAAAAATGGAATAATTATCTATGATCTAAAAATATCCTCTCTTGCTCTTTTCTAGCTAACTACTTAGGTTCAACCTAGTTTAAGAAACAATGCCTAGAAGAAATAAATGCTTATTTATTTATTTCTTCCCCATCAGTGGGTGGTATGCAGATAGCCCTTGTCTTCCCTTCAGGGCTGGACACCTTGACCACCATGGAGGTGGCCACACAGCATCTCTTCAGGGATGTGGAGTGTGGAGACCTTCAGATGCTGCAGAGGGAGGAGGACATGAGTGGAGAAGTTCTTTGCATGTGTTTCTAGAGCTAGAGTTGGTGTCCTGTTTTTTGTGGAAAGGATAAGGTTTAAAAATCTGAACCTTTTCTTCCCCCTTCTTCAGATTATTGTTATAAAAATACTATGGATCCTCATTCATTTCTTTCAGCTTCCAGTGAGAGAAATTAGACTAAAACCTTGAATTTTTTTTTTTTTTTAAAGGAGTTTTGGCTTCAGGGTGAAGATTAAAGACTGGGCCTTGCTTTTAGATACCCCTGAATTCCAGGGTTCAGACAGTGCTGTCAGTTCTCTGCATCTGTAGTTTCCCTCAGTCGGCCTGTCTCAGGTTAGCACTTTCCCATGGTGACTGTGGCTTAAAGCTTACACCTTTCTTACTGCAATGGGAATTCCAGAGAATACTGACTCTTTTCCCCTAGACCAGTGGTTCTCAAATGGGTGACTTTGTCCAGAGAAAATTTTGGTTGTTACTTTAGGGAGGTACTATGGTTTCTAGTGGGCAGAGGCCAGTGATGCTGCCAAACACTCTGCAGTGCACAGGACATGTCCCCTACAACAGAGAATGATCCAGCCCAAAATATTCGTAGTGCTGAGGTTGAGCCTTAGAGATAGGGAGACCATGTAATCTAAACCCAGATACTCTTGAGAAGTACAGTTATGCTAAGACAACAGCCATGAACTGGAATTGCTACAAGTATACCTGGACCTGTGGTTGCTCTACGTAAAGTCCCTATCAGTCCTGGGTCACTCGCCCAGCATAGACCAATCACTGTGATGTGGTGGATATCGTGCTTTGGCCAGCCTGAATCATGTGCCTACTAGTTGGGTGAAGAAGTGGGCAGCAAGTGATTGCTTGGACAGAATGCCACAGCTCACAAAAAAGGGTATAGAAACTAGAAAAAAAAGAGAGAGAGAAAAAAGCTGACGTCCTGTACCAAGTTTTAGTTGTACAAAATAATTAAGATCTGGAGAGCTGTACAATATAGAGCATATGATTAATAACACTGTGTACTTAAAATTTTCCTAAGAGGGTAGATCTTATATTAAGTGGTCTTTCCACAAAAGGGAAAACAAAACAAAAAGACAAAATGATAGAGGGGGTGGGAGGAAACTTTCGGATGTGATGGCCCTGATAGTGATGGTGGTTTGATGGTTTCACAGGTGTATGCTTATCTCCAAACACATCAAGTTATGTACATTAAACACACCAAAAGCGATGGATAGACTGGGCACTGTGTCTCAGGCCTGTAATACCAGCAGTTTGGGAGGCTGAGGCAGGAGGATTGCTTAAGGTTAGGAGTTCAAGACAAGCCTGGGCAACACTGTGAGACCCTATTTCTAAAAACGGGGTTGGGGGAGTGGTGGCGCACACCTGTAGTCCTCACTACTTGGGAGGCTGAGGTGGGAGGATTGCTTGAGCCTGGGAGATGATGCTGCAGTGAGCTGTGTTCACGCCACTGTACTCCAGCCTGGGCAACACAGTGAGACCTTGTGTCTTAAAAAAAGAAAGCCGATGTCCTATACATAAGAGAACTTTTACTTTTGAAACTCACTTTATTACACCTGTTTTGATCTGGGCCTAGGGACTGCACATGGCAAAACAAATGAGGACTATATAAAGACAGTGGAAATAAGTATGCCTTCTATTTTTTCCCATTGCTTGGTTGATTAATTTTAACCATAATAGAGGAGGTGAGAGAGATGAAATTGGCGAGAGGGTAGAAATGAAGACTGTGGTCCCTGTAACGTGCCTGGATACAAGGACAAAGTTGTTGGCACAGTGAGGTATCTATGCCTTACAATATGAACCCCTGACTGGAGGAAAAAGTTTAGATTAAAATACTTAATATTTATAACACCTTAGCTTGTTATAAATATAGGCCAAGAAAATATGTAAAAAAATAAATAGCAGTTTACTGGCTTAATTTAAACTTCTGACACTGATAATGCTCCTGTCTATTTTTGGAGAAACAAAGCATTGTTAAGAAAAACTAATTTTTGTGGGTATAATTCATCCAGCAGAGTGGATTGAATAATTTTACATTCTTTTTCCCTTTAAACAAAGAAACGTTTCTTGAATGGAAATTAGACGTATGTATTTTCTAATTTTGTATGTTCTTGATTTAATTTTAAATTTGAAGTCAATTGAGAAATCCTATAAGCATCTAGAGAAGTTGTGTAAATTATTTTTTTCTGAAACTGTATTATAGTCTCTGGAAATATTTTCCTTCTTTCCAGTTTATTGTGTATGCAGGATAAAATCCAAAGTAAGGATTTGACAGTAGGTAGCTATTTGCACTATTTTCTGTTCATTGCAATTAGAGAACTGAGATGGTCAAATTAAATATTTTTTATGTAAACTCTGAAATCTTTTAGAATCAACTGTTGTGGCTTAATTGATACTGTCTCAAAGGCTTGAATGGCTATGCAAATTAACCTGTTGATGAACAGCCATGTATCCAGAAACAGGATGTATCACTTAACCACAGCCAACAGTGTTTTGTTTGCAATAAGATGGTTGAGTGCCTTTTGGCAGTGTTTACCTGAGTGTGGCAGGACTGATTTATCTTGACAGCAAAGAACAAAAAGACTTTAAAAAAGTGCTTCTTTGTCCAGAAAACAAAGAAGCAGCTTTGTAAAGACCTTTGTATTTTTCGACCTTAAAATTTTCATTCCAAAAGCTTTAAAGCTGAAAGTATAGTTTTGAATCAACACAGTTCTTCGGTTTAATATATGCAGTGAGAACAAAATGGAAAGGAGTGGAGAGGGAGGTGGTACCGTGGTGGAAGTGAATGCATCAGGGAGCATTTGGCCCTTGGAAGGTGTTGGAGGGTCACCTAGAATGAAGGGAGGTGTTTAATTTCTTCCTGACTGTGGCGTCAGTTTAATGAATGCACATCAAAAGTCAGAGTGTACATTAGGAAAAAAGAATGGAACGGAATTAATACATAATTCAGCTTTGTGTGTGTGCATTGTGTTTGTGCGTGCGTAATCTAATCGTAGTTTACATATAACTAAATTAAAAGAGATTGGTGATTTCTTTAAAGGGAATAGTCATCACCCAACCTATTTGTTTTGTGTGCATTGATATCCATTTTTATATGTTGGATTCGCTTAAATGGAAGTACATGTAAAATACCTTTTTTTTTTTTTTTTTT
>NW_012112142.1:5284254-5326908 GCF_000951035.1 Colobus angolensis palliatus | reverse complement strand
TTTTTTTTTTTTTTTTTAACCTTTTTTGGAGCACTTGATGTGTTTCAGAAACTGTGCTAAGTGTTTTCACAGGAGTTACCATTTCTCACAGCAATCCTCTGATAGTTAATCTTGTAATAATTGCCATTTTGCAATTTAAGAACGTGGGTTTAGAGAGGTTGACATTTGTCCAAGGGTACTCATCTAGGAAGCTGAGGCTCCTGCACGGTATGAACTCTCTGAAGCCTCTAGTTTTTTTTCTTTTCTTTTTTTTTTTTTTTGAGATGGAGTCTCGCTCTGCTGTCAGGTTGGAGTACAGTGGCGTGATCTTGGCTCACTGCCGCCTCTGACTCCCAGGTTCAAGCAATTCTTCTGCCTCAGCCTCCTGAGTAGCTGTAGAGATGGGGTTTCACCATGATGGCCGGGATGGTCTGGATCTCCTAACCTTGTGATCTGCCTGCCTTGGCCTCCCAAACTGCTGGAACTATGGGCATGAGCCACCATGCCCAGCCAAGCTTTTAGTATTATAGAAGAGCATGCATTACTGTTATTTATTTATTTATTTATTTTTTTGAGACGGAGTCTTGCTCTGTCGCCCGGGCTGGAGTGCAGTGGCCGGATCTCAGCTCACTGCAAGCTCCGCCTCCCGGGTTTACGCCATTCTCCTGCCTCAGCCTCCCAAGTAGCTGGGACTACAGACGCCCACCACCTCGCCCGGCTAGTTTTTTGTATTTTTTAGTAGAGACGGGGTTTCACCGTGTTAGCCAGGATGGTCTCGATCTCCTGACCTCGTGATCCGCCCGTCTCAGCCTCCCAAAGTGCTGGGATTACAGGCTTGAGCCACCGCGCCCGGCCCTCATTACTGTTATTGATACAGTATTTCACAGATCTGATTTGGGGTATTATCTTGTGTGAAGCCGTGGGGTTGTAATGTCTGCAAAGCTTACTTTCGGGAATTTAAAATTTTTCTATCAAGTGATAGAAACTTCCTTTAAGCTATAAAAAGTTATAGGAAAGGAAGTCATTTTCATATAATCTGGAATAGTGGCTATGCTATTTTATTTGCATTACAAAAAGTTTTAAAAACGCTGTTTGCTTTTAAACAAAGCAGACTTTAAAATGTAATGTTACTGTTAATGATTTAATAGAGGGTACACAGGGTTAATCTGTACTCACAGTCTGATCTTTTTTTTTTTTTTTTTTTGGTGACAGGGTCTCACTTTGTTGCTTAGGCTAGTGCGATCTTGGCTCACTGCAACCTCCACCTCCTGGGCTCTAGTGATTCTTGTGCCTCAGCCTCCCGAGTAGCTGGAATTACAGGCATGTGCCACCATGCCTGGCTGATTTCTGTATTTTAGTAGAGATGGAGTTTTGCCACATTGGCCAGGCTCATCTCAAACTCCTGACCTCAAGTGATCCTCCCACCTTGGCCTCCCAAAGTACTGGGATTACAGGTGTGAGCTGCCGCTCCCGGCCTGCTGTACTATTAATGCTGATCTGGGCCCTTGATTAAATTTGCTGCTTATCTCATGCCTGTATTGCTGTCTTATTTTCTTCCCAAATAATAGCCATTCCTTTTCTTTTTAGATGTATTTTCATTCTCTTTGGTGATGGTATTCTCAATGTATTTAATCTGAAGCAAATTTTCTCCTAATTCACCTGTGAAGAGCCTGCTACCCAGAAGGTTAAGAATTTTATCCAAAGTCATATGGCAAAGTAATAGTATCAATGAAGACACTGTAGTCAATTTTAAAACATTTTGGAGTTTAGCCAGTAAATACTGAATTTAGTAAACCTCAGTTTGCACATGGAAAGCTGGAAATAAAACTTGTCTCCTGACCGCTGTGTTGGAGCTGGAAGGAATGCCCAACTTACACTATAGATGAGGAAACATGAAACGTGCTTGCAGCGGCCACTTAGATATCTGCTCTGTCCTGTCGGTTCACGAAGCTCTTTCCTAGTGTTGTTTACTCTGAACTCAGTGTTCTCTTTTTCTTTTTTTGAGACAGAGTCTCTGTTGTCCAGGTAGGGGGAACAGTGATGCGATCTCAGCTCACTACAACCTCTGGCTCCTGGGTTCAAGTGATTCTCCTGCCTCAGCCTCCTGCGTAGCTGGGACTACAGGTGTGCACCACCACACCTGACTAATTTTTTGGTATTTTTTTTTAGTGGAGATGGGGTTTCACCATGTTGGCCGGGCTGGTCTTGAATTCCTGACGTCAGGTGATCTGCCCGCTTCAGCCTCCCAAAGTGCTGGAATTACAGGTGTGAGCCACTGCCCCTGGCCTGAAGTCAATTTTCTTATTTGTTTGTTTGCAGTGAACAAGTAATTAAGGAAATGAACAAGTAAATGAGGAAAGAGAATGGTTTTTTTTTCACTTTCGAAACTATTTTCATGATGCTCACGTATTCATGAATGTTGAAAATTTACATTGGAACGAGAGTATTGAGGCTGCACCATTTAATAATTCCACATGTATGAGAGTCCTTCCTCTTGATGCTTAATTTGTGGTTAGAGAGATCGACAAAGTGAGCAAAGATGAGGTGACATTATTTCATAGTTTGGGGCTTCCATTCATCTGCTACTACTGGTTCTAAGAAAGACCTAACATTCCTCAGAACTTGGATACCTCTCACCTTGCCTGTGTTCCAGGTTCCAGTAAACTCTTGGCTTACTGAGGGCAGTGTCTTGTCTTTCGTCCTCCGGCAGTGTCTAGAACAGTGCCTTGCTCTTAGGCACTGAGTCAGTACCCATCTGGCTCCTGGAATGTTTGAGTTGGAAGTCCCAGTTGTCTAGAATGTTTGGGTTCAGCAAAGAAGCAGATGCAAATTGAAGGAATCCAGGGCCTTTAATTCTTGTTCTGTTTCCAGGAGTCACTTATATAAGGCATACGATGCCTTTTGTAAGTAACTCTGTACCATTTGTTGCTATTGTAGCTCCTCTTGCAAATTCCTGCTGAGTACTTTGATGAAAATGATCAAAATCATAATGCACAGGAGGTGAAAGGGGCTAGAAAGTTGTTTTGGCCTTAGTTGAGTTGATGAAGCTTCAGAACGTTAAGACAGGCTTAGAAGGACTCAGTGTTCTGGGGCACAGTTGGGATAGTGTTCAGAACTACTGAGGGCCCCAAACTGCCTGCAGATAGAAAGAAAAGCTCAGTGGGGGTTGTCAGAAGTTTAGTTTCTTTGGATGAATTTCTATTATCATTCCTTGATAGTTTATATTCAACATACTGAATGTAATTGTATATATATATTTTTTGTCTTTTACCAGCTACAGAATTTGGGTGAAATTTTACTGTTACACACATGCATTAGCACTGAATTTGTTCAACATGAAGAAAAATAACAGGAAAAAGACAAATATAAATGATTTTGCTACACAAGTTGTACATTCTTCTGTTAGAATTATAATAAAGTCCCTGAAGAAGTATTAAAATCTGACTGGGTGTGGTAGCTCACGTCTGTCATCCCAGCACTTTGGGAGGTGGGGGCGGCTGGATCACCTGAGGTCAGGAGCACGAGACCAGCCTGACCAACATGGTGAAACCCCGTCTCTACTAAAAATACAAAAATTAGCGGACACCTATAGCCCCAGCTACTTGGGAGGCTGAGGCAGGAGAATTGCTTGAACCCAGGAAATGGAGGTTGCAGTGAACTAAGACCGCACAGTTGCACTACAGTCTGGGCGACAAGAGTGAAACTCCATCTCAAAAAAAAAAAAAAAATTCTTTCAAAATGACTGTTTTAAAAACATTCCAAACAATATAATAAAAGCAAACTTGTTATTTAAGTAAAACCAAAGATGTAACTTCAAGTTTTTATTTTAAGAACAAAAATATCATTTTGTTCTCATTAAAATTTTTACTTATTTATTTTTACTTGTTGAATTTTTTCTTACATAACCAGTTTTTGTGATCAACTCAGTCTGGGCGATCTGCGTTCGTGGCATTTCTTCCCAGTTAATTTATTCTAGAAAACTGTAAGGTGTCTTGTTCCATTTGACTGTTTGTAAACAGGAAGGGACCCTAGCTACTTGGGAGGCCGAGACAGGAGAATCGCTTGAACCCAGGAGGTGGAGGTTGCGGTGAGCAGAGATCACACCATTGTACTCCAGCTTGGGCAACAAGAGCGAAACTCCGTCTCAAAGAAAAAGAAAAAAAAAGTCAGTTCCATGTTATCAAGAAGAAAGAGAGGGCTGTTTTGGAAAACACTAACATCATTGGCCTTTTCTTTGGCGAGCTGCTGAAATATTTTAGGAAGTAGCTGTACTTTTGCTCTTATAAACACAGTAAAATAGATACTGCCTCTTGTCCTTCTCTTGCCCTTATATAGTGTAGGTGATACTTTTCTATCTGGCTCTTTTAGAAGCTGGACTATCACGAAAGAAGGTGGGGTGTGGGTGTGTGTGAGTGGTTGTGGGTGTGTGTGTGTAGTGCATTATGAGTCAGCCTCTGTGGTTGTTTGCTATGTATTTTGTCCTTGTTTTGTATTTATTTCACATGTGTGTTGAGGAGCAATGCATCAGTAATGAATGTAACAGAAGAGCTGCATGTAACAGAAGAGCCAGTTGATAGACCTTGACCCTGTTGGTAATTTTTTTTTTCCTGTCACATAATAAGTCAATAGTAGGTGGTTGCTGGCTAGTTATCACTGATGAGGATTCTAAAAATTTCTTGCCTTTTTCCTCATGGTTGCAAGATGGCCTAGTCATTACACCCACCCACTTTCTAGGAGGCAAAAAAAAAAAAAAGAGGAAAGGAAGGATCTGTATCCAAGGCTTTTTCAGGACTCTCCAATCGGCTTCTGCTAATATCTCATGGGCCACAGTTCTTAATTGCTCTCCCTAGCCCCAAGTAAGTCTGGGAAAAAGTTGTTTGTGGTCCAGCCCTTGTTGTTGAGGAAGGTGCGGGTGGTGGGGGGAGTATTAAATATTGGAATGACTGTTGAATAAACCAATTCTGGATCTTCTAAAAGCATTTAAAAACTAGAGTGAGGATCTCAGGAGTGTTTCTCCATTAACTTCAGTTAATCAGCAGGTCTTCGATGAGCATTGTTAATATGAACTATACCATAGTCCCCCCTTGTCCGTGGTTTCAGTTACCCATGATCTGAAAATATTACATGAAAAATTCCAGAGATAATTGATGAGTTTTAAATTGTGTGCTGTTCTGAGTACTGTGATGGAATCGTGCTGTTCTGAGTAGTGTGATGGAATCACGTGCCATCCTGCTGCATCCCACCTGGAATGTGAATCATCCCTTTGTCCAGGGTGTCCACATTGTATGGTTGTAGGTACAGGAAGAAATAGTGTATATAAGATTTATAGTGCTATCCATGGTTTTAGGCATCCACTGGGGATCTTGGAATATATCCTCCCTGGATAAGGGGGCGCCGCTATATTGTTGTTGGTCTTAGGGAGTTAGAGGGAGAGATGCAAATGTGTAATGTATTGTCTTATTAGAATTTATAGTCTAGTTATGGGATACAAAACACAAAAGGTTCTGTGTAATTGTTTTTTATTTCTATCAGATTAGAAGAAGAGGGAGGGGCATTCATGGATACCTGGTATAATGGAAAAGGCTCACCTTGAAGAGAGGGGCCTTGGTTGGTCTAGGTTGGTGGCAGTGCAGTTGCGGGGGGTGGGGGGGGGAGGGAGAGAGAGAAAGAAATGAATGATTCCAGAGGGAAAGTGGGCTATAGTGGCTTCATTAAATTTGCTGAAAAATATAAATCAAAGATAATTTTTTCAGCTTCAGAGATGAGGCAAACATTGGATATCAGAACCTGAAAGTCAATGGAAACACAGGACAGTTTAGCCACTTTTTTTGTTATTGAAGACGGAGTCTTGCTTTGTGGTCCAGGCTGGAGTGCAGTGGCACGATCTGGGCTCACTGCAACCTCTGCCTCCTGTGTTCAAGCAATTCTCTGGCCTCAGCCTCCCGAGTAGCTGGGACTACAGGCATGTGCTGCCACACGCAACTAATTTTTTTTGTGTTTTAGTAGAGATGAGGTTTCAGTGTTGCCCAGGCTGGTCTTGAACTCCTGAGTTCAGGCAATCCACCCGTCTCGGCCTTCCAAAGTGCTAGGATTACAGGCGTGAGCCACCATGCCTGGCCAGGGCAGTCTAGCTTTGAGAGAAGACTTTGTGACCCAGCTGGTCCTCCCTGTTTTGCTACCATGTCCATCATCTAGATTTCCCTTTACCAGCTTTCACTCTGCTGTAGCATTGACAGTTTCCGTCTGTTTGTAGCTTCTGCTTCCTCCGAACTTTGACTTACTCATGGGCCTCTACGGTGAGTGTCCTCAGCCTCACCTTCCACGACTGCACACCTGGGTACTTACCTGTTCTTCAGTCACCTTCCTAAGAGAATCTGGTTGGCCCAGCTAATTACTGTTGTCCTTGTTTCGGAAGAGGCTGTCAGGCCTGGCTCATGCTGGTCATTGGCCAACCTGTCTGTTGGCTTCCCTGGGATCTGGTGCCCATCCCTGTCCAGTCACCTGTGATATAGAACAGGTGTGCCCGAGACTGCTACCTCACCAGGGTCGGGGAAAAAAGGGGCAGGTACCATACAAATATAAGCCTGGTACGTGTGCCATAGCTTGCTTTGTGTACCCCTGTTGGTTTTATAAATGTTACATTAGAGAAAGGAACTGTTTTCCACCTCTATAAAGAATTTGGTGACACCAGCCAGGCCAGCATGGAGAAACCCCATCTCTACTAAAAATAAATTAGCTGGGCGTGGTGGCACATGCCTGTAATCCTAGCTACTCAGGAGGCTGAGGCAGGAGAATTGCTTGAACCCAGGATACGGAGGTTGCGGTGAGCCAAGATTGCGCTATTGCACCCCAGCCTGGGCAACAAGTGCGAAAATTCATCTAAAAAAAAAAAATTTGGTGCAGTTATGTGTGAATAAACCTAAACCTTTGGCTAATTTTTTTAAATATTTTAATTGTTTTGGCAACTTATTGAAATATAATTCATACACCACACAGTTCACTCATTTAAAATGTATAATCAATGGCTTTTAGTATAGTCACAGATTAGTGCAGCCATCACCACACTCAATTTTAGAACATATTCATCACCCTAAAAAGAAACCCTGTCCCCCTTTGGCTAATACTTTTTGATGCTGATGATAACAGGTCCGTGCCTCAGTGTGTTGCTCAGGGAGACCTTTCTGACCAGGCTGTTTAAATATGCATTCCTTCTCCATTCTTTGTCCCCTTTGCCTGCCTATTTTTCAGGCAGGTTGTTAGAATGCAGATGGTGTATTTTTAAATTATTTTATTTTATTTTATTTTTTTTAGGCCGGATGCAGTGGCTCATGCCTGTAATCCCAGCACTTTGGGAGACTGAGGCAGGAGGATCACTTGAGGTCAGGGGTTCAAGACCAGCCTGGCCAACATGGTGAAACCTGGTCTCTACTAAAAATATAAAAATTAGTTGGTCATAGTGGTGCGTGCCTGTAGTCCCAGCTACTTGGGAGGCTGGGATGTGAGAATCCCTTTTTTCTGGGAGGAGGAGGTCGTAATGAGTGGAGATCATGCCACTGCGCTCCAGTCTGAATAACAGAGTGAGACTCTGTCTCAAAAAAAAAAAAAAAAAAAAAAAAAAACAAAAAAACAAAAAAAACCCAAAAACAGGTGGTATATGTTTTATGTATCTACTTTAATTATTGTCTGTTTTCCTCGATGCAAGGTTCATGGAGGCAGAGGTTTTTGTCTTAGAATATGTAACACATGGTAGATACAAAGATAATTTGCTGAACAAATGGTTTATTACTTTGCTAATAGTAATAAACTCCTGTAATAAAATAGTGATATAACACTATGTTACTTTGTTAACTCCCACTTGCCAGTTTTGTCTGAGAACTCTGTATGTTGTCTCATTGAAGAACTGTTATCTCCATTTTACTCTTAGAGGAACAGAAACTCAGAGGTAAAGTAACTTGCCCAAACCAGGAAACTGCCAGAATGAATTCATGAGTCAAAGTGTAGCTCATTGCTGTCTATGAATACAAATATAATGCAAGGCACATATATAATTTAAAATTTTCTAGTAACTCCATTAAAAAATTAAAAAACAGGTGAAGGTGCAATGGCATGTGCCTGTAGTCCCAGTTACTTGGGAGCCTGAGGTGGGAGGATCCCTTTAGGGCAGGAGTTCGAGGCCGTAGTGTGCTATGTTTGTGCCTGTGAGTAGCCATTGCACTCCTGCCTGGGCAGCGTAGTGATATACCCCGCTCCCTTTAAAAAGGAAACAGGTAACATTAATTTTAATATTTTACTTGGCATATCCAAAACATTTCAATGTGTAATCAGCATAAAAATGATTGAGACATTTTGCATGCTTTTTTTTCAGATGGAGTCTTTGGACTTCACTGTGTATTTAATTTAATCTGATTAATTAAATTAATTTATTTTGAGACAGGGTCTCACTCTGTCGCCTAGGCTAGAATGCAGTGGTGGGATCTTGGCTCACTGCAACCTTTGCCTTCCAGGCTCAAGTGATTCTCCTGCCTCAACCTCCGGAGTAGTTGGGATTACAGGCGCCTGCCACCATGCCTGGCTAAGTTTTGTATTTTTTAGTAGAGACGGTGTTTCACCATGTTGGCCAGGCTGATCTCGAACTCCTGACCTCAGGTGATCCACCTGCCTCAGCCTCCCAAAGTGCTGGAATTATAGGCATGAGACACTGGGGCTGGCCTTTCACTGTGTATTTTATACATATAGTACTAATCCATTCAGTCCAGGTACATTTCAGTGCCCACTAGCCCCATAGTCTTGCATCTGTAACCTTGCTGCTTCCCTGTATTCAGACTGTCACTCTTCCAGTTTGGGAGGATAATACACAGTATCTACACCTGGCATTTGTAGAGGCTGACCATTTACAGAAAGCTTAGGTTTACGTGCTCAGCTCATCAGATTTTCACAGTAACTGAAGGAGTTAAGTGTGCCAGGTTATAATATCTAGTTAGCATAGAAATGTTTACAGATGACTATATCAATGTCTAGAGAGCTTAACTAGCTTGTCCAGATTTACCAGGTTTCTACTTGGCAAGGTCAGGGGTTCAGTACAGCTCCCGGGAGTCCACATCACTGTGTGCTGCTTCTGGACAGAGCGGCAAATGGGGGAGAGGCAGAGAGAGGCTGGATGGGAAGGTAGATAGGGAGGGGCCATACTCTTCTAAGGCTTGGGGTAGTCCTTCGACATAAAGGGTTTGTCTGTCTCCCAAGTCCATACTTGGCCTTCTGATGGACTTACTTTGTTGGACATACACACAGATTCCTTGTGCATGATTTTAGCCTTGGCTCATTTTGACCTCTCCCATTTTTCCCTCTTGTTTTGAACATTGCCGTTTATTCCCTACCCTCATTCATGTCCTATTTCTTCTTTCAGGCTCATTCAGGCTGGTTTCCCTAAGTCCTAGTTGAAGGGGGGCTATGTTAGTCTCCTCTGGGAGGGATAGGAAAACTGCTGTGCTGTGAATGGCGGGTGGCGCTTTCAGTGACTGAGAGATGGTAGCTCCTGGGTGGCTGCCAGCCTGCCAGACTTGGGCAAACTGTGTATTGGAACAAAAGGCTGAGTGTGAAATTAATAGCTCTAACTGAGAACTGTAAGTAGGTTGTAGGTAAAAAGAGGCAGTTTATTTTATAAGTTACAGTTAACCTTTTTTTTGGGACACAGGGTCTTGCTCTGTTGCCCAGGCTGGAGTGCAGTGGTGTGATCATAACCCACTGCTGCCTCCACCTTCCAGGCTCAAGGAATCCTCCTCAGCCTCCCGAGTAGCTGGGATTACAGGCATGCACCACCATGCCCAGCTAATTTTTAAATTTTGTGTAGAGACAGGGTCTTGCTATGTTACCCGTTCTGGTCTTAAACTCCTGACCCCAAGCAATCCTCCCTCCTTGACTTCTGAACACTTTAGGATTACAGGTGTGAGCCACTGCACCTGGCATAATCTCTTTATAGAGTTAAATTTGTTTAAAAATCTTTTCTAGGATTTTCTCCTTTTAATAGTAAATGTTTTACTGACCACAAGTGGGTTCTGTGTATGCTTGACATTTGTATGTGGCTTCTTTGGTACTTCTGGGTGGTGGCAACAGCATTCAGTTTCAACCTTGTGGGTCTGAAGCATTATTTTAGTGGTTCCCCTCTGATTCTCAAAACTTGATATTTGGATTTATCTTTTTCTCTTTTCCACAGGAGAAGGAGCAGCCTTTCATGAAAGGAAGGACTGTTTTTGTTGAGTTAGCGATTATATTAGGCATTTAAATTTATTCTCCATAAAATATAATTGCCTGGAATTCTGTAACCAAATCACAGCAAACAGAATGAATTGGGAAATCTGCCCGTTTGGAATATATGGGCTAGTTTACCTTTTATAGTACTAGAGTCTTAAGATTTTGTGCTGATTGGTGCTAAGTGACTTTGAAGGTGATTTTAAAGAAGGCATTACTAGGAAAAAAGGAGAAAAAGTTAAGTGAATTAAATGAGTAGCCATTTGCTTTGGACTTTATGTAGCAATAACAGTAGCAATAGCATCTTTTCTTATTCATTCTCTTGACTCTGCTTTTCATGCTTATACCCAGATCAGAAACTGCCAGATTCTCCATTAGAAGTTCATTCCCTCTTTTTTTTTTTAATTTTTATATTTTGAGATAGAGTCTTGCCCTGTTACCCAGGCTGGAGTGCAGTGGCACAATCTCAGCTCACTTGCAGCTTCTGCGTCCTAAGTTCAAGCTCTTCTCCTGCCTCAGCCTTCCGAGTAGCTGGGACTACAGGCATGCGCCACCATGCCCAGCTAACTTTTGTATTTTTAGTAGAGATCTGGTTTCACCATGTTGGCCAGGCTTGTTTTGAACTCCTGGCCTCAAGCAGTCTGCCTTCCTCAGCCTCCCAAAGTGCTGGGATTACAAGTGGGAGCCACCGTGTCCCGCCCAGAAATTCATTCCTTTTGAAATCTAGGTATGCCACAAATTAATTTTATTTCTAACTGGTTATATTCTTTAGCATTGGTAGATCTAAAGATAATTAGTTTTGGAAGATACAGAATGATAGCCTAGTGGAGGTTTAACAAAAGGAAAACAAGAGTTGATTGGGTAGGTGAACTGGGGTGGGGGGGAAGATAATTGCTTTTTTATTTTTTAACTTGACTAAGCGGATTGGGATGGGGAATGGGGTAGATTGTTGCTAATCAGAACATCTGTCTGCCCTTATCTACTCTGTATCCCATTTGCTAGGGGTAATGAAGGATAACAAAAGCCTTTTATGGTTAAGGAGATAGGACATAAACTTTGACAGGACATAAACATAAGGAAAGTAAAAGCAGAATGAGCTAATTGTGTAATATGAAAACAGAAAACCCATACTAAAGGTGTATAAGATTTATTGCAAGATGGCTACTAAAGAACAGTGGTTCTCAGCTTTCATTATGTATTCCAATCACTTGGGAAACTTTGAAATACTAATGCCTTTAAGAAAATGGCAGAGTGATTTTTTTTTATTCGATTTTAATTGGTCTGATAATCTGTAAGTTTAGCTGTTGTTAAACATTATCTGAGATGTACTAAAACAAGTTTACTGGAATTAATGATAATGGTGGTGGTTGTAGTAGGAGTAGATAATAGTTTTTTTCTCCTTTTTTTTTTTGAGACACAGTCTTGCTCTGTCGCCAGGCTGGAGTGCAGTGGCACGATCTCTGCTTACTGCAACTTTGCCTCCTGACTCCAAGCGATTCTCCTGCCTCAGCCTCTCGAGTAGCTGGGACTATAGGTGTGTGCCACCATACCCAGATAATTTTTGTGTTTTTAGTAGAGATGGGGTTTCACTATGTTGGACATATGATCTCGATCTCCTGACATCGCGATCCGCCTGCCCTGACCTCCCAAAATGCTGGGATTATAGGAGTGAGCCACCGTGCCTGGCCTGGCTGAGTGATTTTATTCTGCTTGCTTTGGGATGAAGCCCGGGCAATGGTATGTTTGAGAACCCTGCAGGTGATTCTAATATGTAGTCAGGATTGAGAATAATTTTTATAGACAGGCAGTGATTCTTTTTTTTTTTTTTTTTTTAAAAAAAAAAAAAGTCTTGCTGTGTCACCCAGGCTGGGGTGTAGTGGCACAATCATGGTTCACTGCAGCCTCAACTTTCTGGGCTCAGGAGATTCTTGTGCCTCAGCCTCCTGAGTAGCTGGGATTACAGGCGTATGCCGCCATGCCTGGCAAATTTCTGTGTTTTTAGTAGAGACAGGGTTTCACCATGTTGGCCAGGCTGGTCTCAAACTCCTGACCTCAGGTGATCTGCCTGCCTCGGCCTCCCAAAGTGCTGGGATTACAGGCGTGAACCACCATGCCTGACCCAGACAGTGATTCTTGATCTTTAGTGGGAATCAAAATCAGATAGGGCACTCATTAAAAATGTGGTTTTCTGGTCTCCATTCACATTCTGTCAGAGGTCTGTGCCAGGATCTTGGACCACTCTTTGAGAAACACTACTGTAAGTCTGGAGTATTGACTAATAAAATCACTGGGAACTGAATAGAGTTGGATAGGTTTCCTGGAAGGTAAGATGTGAGCAAGTTTGTGAGTAATGTATAAAACTTGTGAGAAAACTGGGTGGGAAAGTTCAAGGTCCATTTGGGGCATTGATCAAGTTAATTTTGGTGGGGGAGTAATGTCGGATGAGGGTGGGAAAGTAACTATCAATGCTACTTTGAGTTTAGATTTTGTATTTTTAGACTTGGAGAGAGGTGAGGCTGGAGACCCTAGTCTTAGCTTGCCCTGAGAGAGCTGGGTCAGTAAACAGCACCTGAAGACCAGGCACACCTAACACTGTAGGAAATGCCTGTTCTGTGGGAGGTGACTTTTGAAGTGTGACTGATCTCCCATCACCTCCCATGCAGTAATAGTGACTTTGAGGTAAAAAAACCTCAAAATCTGGAATCAATTAAAATTCAGCAAACATTTATTGTTTTATTTTTTGAGATAGAGTCTTAATCTGTTGCCCAGGGTGGAGTGCAGTGGCATGATCTCAACTCTCTGCAATCTCTGCCTCTTGGGTTAAGGGATTCTCGTGCCTCAGCCTCCCAAGTAGCTGGGGTTTATAGGCGTGCACCACCATGCCCAGCCAATTTTTGTATTTTTAGTAGAGAACGGAGTTTCGCCGTGTTACCCAGGCTGGTCTTGAACTCCTGGCCTCAAGTCATCCGCGTGCCTTGGCCTCCCAAAATGCTGGGATTATAGGCATGAGCCACTGTACCCAGCCAAGTAAACATTTATTAAGTGTGTTTTATATGACAGATGTGCTGAGGAGCTGTAAAGTTATTTTTCAGTAACATGCTGAGAGTGTTTTTAAAAGTAGTATTTTGGGCCATGGAACCCTTTGAGAAATAAAAGTAGGAACTGCTTTTCCACAAAAATGCCCAAATACAGGTAATCTTGCATAAATTTTGGGCTTTTGGATACTCTGAAGTCAACTCATAACCTCTGTAGGTGTTGTTCATAGACTCCAAGTTAATTTTTAGAATAGACTGTGGACTAACGATGATGTTGTATCATTTTATTTTAGGGGAGTGGGGAAATCCAGGAGCCCTTGCTATTTTCAGTTTTTCTTATTAGCCATAATTCATCATGACTTGTGAGTCATTTAAGATCTACTTAGCAAATATTTTTGAATGAAGTTTACATAATTCACAGCCCGGTGTTTCCATATCATACCTGGAAATATAAAGTACACAGTAGAACAGGGATGGGTGTGTGTGCTGTGGTGTGGGGGTGTGTGTGTATTTCAGAGTGCCACGCCCATTTTCATTCCTGACAGACTGCAAAGTAATGGATGTGTCTACTGTGTTACGTCTTCTGAGTAAAACACAAGGTGGGATATAACTCAGCAATTCTGAGCATTTGCTGAAGAATGCTAGTGCTGATAGAAGTTTCATGAGGTTGGGTGAGGTTGGGTGTGGTGACTCATGCCTGTAATCACAGCACTGTGGGAGGCCAAGGTGGGCAGATCACTTGAGGCCAGGAGGAGTCTTTGTAAAGACATGGTCAAAGCCTGTCTTTACAAAAAGTACAAAAATTAGCTGGGTGTGGGGGTGCGTACCTGTTGTCCAAGCTGCTCAGGAGGCTGAGGTGGGAGGATTGCTTGAGTCCAGGAATTCGAGGCTGCTGCAGTGAGCCATGACTGCACCAGTGTACTCCAGCCTGGGCAACACGATGAGACCCTGTCTCAATAAAAACAAAAGTTTCATGCAAACAGTATCTGAAGTCAGGATTCTATAGCTCATGACATGTTCTATCCCATTTTGGAGATGCACAATGCTGTGATTACAGTTATTCCTCCATATCCTTGGGGGATTGGTTCCAGGAACCCCTTGAATACCCAAATCTGCAGATGCTCTGAAGTCCCTTATAAAATGGTAGTATTTGTTGGCTGGGTGCGGTACCTGTAATCCCAGCACTTTTGTAGTCTTGAGGCTGGTGGATCACTTGAGGTCAGGAGTTTGAGACCAGCCTGGCCAACGTGGTGAAACCCCATCTTTTTTTTAAAAAAAAAAAAAAAAAAAAGGCGTGGTGGTGGGTGCCTGTAGTCCCAGCTATTCGGGAGGGTGAGGCAGAAGAATCGCTTGACCCTGGGAGGCAGAGGTTGCAGTGAGCTGAGATCATGCCACTGCCCTCAAGCCTGGGAGACAGAGCAAGACTCCCTCTGAGGGCGGGGGGAGGGGAAAAGGTCGTATTTGCATATAACCCACACACATCCTCCCATATGGTTTAAGTGATCTCTAGATTACTTATGATAATACAATGTAAATGCTGTGTAAATAGTTATACTGTGTTGTTCAGGGAATATAAGAAGAAAAAAGTCAGTACGTAAGCAACCATCAGTTTTTTCCCCCAAATATTTTTGATCGCAGTCAGTTGAATCCATGGATGCAGAACTCATGGTTATGGAGGGCTGACTATATAACTGTGTGTGTGTGTATGTGTGTGTGTATATATGTATATACCTATATGTGTATATATACACGTATATACCTATACATGTGTGTGTATATACTTATATGCCTATATGTGTATATAAGTATATGTGTGTACATACACACACACACACACACACACACACACACACACACACACACTGCACTCCAGCCTGGGCGATAGAGCAAGACTCCATCACAAAAAATATATATAATATAAATATATATGTAACTATTTTCATATATGTATTTTGAGTTCATATATATATATAGTGTGTGTGTGTGTGAGTGATGTCTTGTTCTATTGCCCAGGCTGGAGTGAGTGCAGTAGTGTGATCTTGGCTCACTGCATCCTCCGCCTCCCAGGTTCAAGTAATTCTCCTGCGTCAGCCTCCCAAGCAGCTGGGATTACAGGTGCCTGCCACCACACCCAGATAAGTTTTTTGTATTTCTAGTAGAGACAGGGTTTCTCCATGTCAGCCAGGCTGATCTCAAACTCTTCACCTCAAGCAGTCCACCCACTTCGGCCTCCCAAAGTGCTGGGATTACAGGTGTAAGCCACTGTGCCCAGCCTGCCTGTATGTTAAAGCGAATCTAGCAGCAAAGAAATCTGTTTAGCTTTGTTTAAACCTATCAGTTCCTTATTTAACCAGGGCCTCTCTTCTCAAAACATTCTTTTCTTTCTCAAAGGACAGAGATTGGTAAATACTAGTTTAACTTCTTCTAATTAAAGTTGGCTGGGTGAAATATAAGTGAAGCCTTAATATGTGTGGGCTACAGAATTTATCTCTCTCTCTTTTTTTTTTTTTACCCACATGGCAAAAATCATATAGGGGGTCTGAGTGATAACTTAGTTCCCTTGCATGTCTTAATATCAGAATTTTGAAAAACATTGTGAGGACTGATATGTACCTAAGCAATAACTTTTAAAAACAGCTGTTTTTGCTCCTATAAAGAAGACTGAGACTATATTAAAAGATTATCAAGAATCATGTTGAAAATCTAGGCATAAACATGCACCTGTAGTCCCAGTTACTTTGGGAGGCTGAGGTAGAAGGATCGCTTGAGCCCGGGAGTTTGAGGCTGTAGGGTGCCATGGTCATACCTGTGTGTAACCTCTGCACTCCACCCTGGGCAACATAGTGAGATTACATACCTGAAAAAATAAAACATGTTATAGTTTTCTTCTAACCGGTGGCTTTTGTCCAACTGGCATCCTTTCCCTAGCAAAAGGGCAAAATTGAAAATAATTGTGATGGCAATGGAGAACCAGTGAATAATGTATTGGTATGATCAAGGGAATAGCTCTTAAATAACAGGACAGACACATTAGAGCCCTCTAAAAAGGGAGCAAAGACACGAGATTATCGAATTATGAAGTGTGTTATACATGAGTATACGAGGGAGTAACTTTCCCTGCCCCCATGGTGCAGTATAAGTCTTCAGACATGAAACATATATTTATTCATGGACTATTTCGGGATGACTTCTACATATTTACACTGAATAAATACCTGTATCTGGCTGGCCCATGTCCTAGCTGCTGAATATTCAGGAAAGAATAAGGGATGGCTGCTGACCTTGACAGACTTAGATTTCTGGTGAAAGTAACTTTCTCAGTGCAATTATACTGTGAGTGACAGCTTCTTCCTCTCTGGGCCCTACTCCCCACTACTATTGCCACAGCTGAGTGTCAGGCTGAATGAATCATGGAGCTATCTGAGCACGGCAGTACTTACGTTACTTTATTACGTTGTAAAATACTTCCTGATAAGAATGTACTAGTGGTTTTCTGAGTGTCTGGGAACACTGTAAACCTGTCAAATAATTCTAAAGATTCCACTTACTAACATCAATTTAAAGATTTGTTAGTAACTTAACTTGCCAAATTCCTTGCCCCATCACAGTGGTCTCCCTAATTAAAAAAAAAAAAAGTAATTAAAGGTTGAGATTTAATGAATTTTACTTCCTAAATTTTATCTGAAGCCAGAGACTTGAACATAATGAAATAATTGTTCATTCTAGGTATCTCTTCTGCTAAGTTTACTTTTTTCAAAACCATAATATTTTTGTCCTTTTAAAGTAGAAATGGATGGTAGAAATTGTAGAAGCTGAACAAATTTGGTGACAACTTTTATATTTCTGAGTTTGTTTAAACATTTAATTACTTAAAAATGGGGGAAAATTTTTCTTTTCTTTGTTTTTTTTTTGACAGGGAATCTCACTTTGTCACCCAGGCTGGAGTGCAGTGGTGCGATCTCCGCTCACTGCAGCCTCTGCCTTCCGGGTTCAAGCGATTCCTCTGCCTCATACTCCCAAGTAGCTGGGATTACAGGCGCACACCACTATGCCTGGCTAATTTTGTATTTTTAATAGAGACGGGGTTTCACCATGTTGACCAGGCTGGTTTTGAACTCCTGACCTCAAGTGATCTGCCTGCCTTGGCCTCCCAAAGTGCTGGGATTACAGGTGTGAGCTACTGCGCCCAGCTTAGGGGAAAAATTTTCTAGCCTTCATTCAGCATATGAAAATTTAAAAAAACATAGAAAAGGGTGGAAATTATGCAGTGTGATTTCATTATTGCTCTCAGGAACTGGATAATGCTTTAAGCTAGGACTGATCTGTTTCAGTGATGAGACATTTTCTCACCATACATAGCAGTTCTGGTCATTAGGGAAATTACTCAGTAAATGTTGTTGAAGAAGGAAAAATGAAGGTATCCATCATGATCCTAATTACCACCAATGAAGGTAATTAGGGAAATTACTCAGTAAATGTTGTTGAGGAAGAAGGAAAAATGAAGGTATCCATCCGTAACTCAAGATGATCCACTATTTAGAGAATAAGTATACATTCTATAAGCATCTAAGGTTTTTATTTTTCTCTTCTGTTTGGTTTTAATCGTATTACATACATTAAAAATTGTGCATCAAGGGTTTTATTTCAGGTATGTGCTGCATTGCTTCTTTTTACATAATAAATTCCCTGTTAGCTGACACTGTTCCCCTGGGATTTCCATATGTTAACAGGTTCTTTCTGCAGAGATGATTAATACTTACAGTGATCACCCTGAGGTTCCACAAAATGCTCTTGAATCATCAGAGATGAAATTCTACTCATTGTAACTTTAATGCCATGTATTTATTGTCTTTTAATTGCTTTGAAAGTTGGGCATCTGAGATTTTTTTTTCTTTTGGTTATAGTGACCCGTTTGCTGATCATTTCAGATAAGAAACTATAGGATGCTATCATGGAACCTGTTTTCTCTTGTACCCTGGTTTTAAAACCAGTGGCTGGAATTAAGATGTGTGTTGAGGGAGGAAAAGGGAAAAGAGAGGAGCCTGAAAGAACTGCTGCTTTTCTCTAACAGTAGAATAAGGAGTACTTCATTGAGCTACGAATAATTAATGTGGAGTGTTGAAAGATCGTTCTGTCTTTTATGCACATGTTCCAGATAACAACATAAGGGCCTGTGAAAAGCAAGAGAAAAGTTTTCTGGGGCTGTCATCTTTGATCATATAGAGATGGAGTGTGTGTTCATACACCAGCCATTCCTGTCCATCCTTGCCACCAGTGACTTAGACCAGGTGACACCTGGGCCTTAGTACGAATGTTGTAATTGGGTAATCTACCTCAATTTTGAGCTCAACTCCAGTCTGTAGACTTGCTGATACAGTAGTATTTGTCTATCACAGCACTTAGAAATGATAGCCTGTGGCCGGGTGCCGGTGGCTCACACCTGCCTGTAATCCCAGCACTTTGGGAGGATCATTGGAGGTCAGGAGTTCGAGACCAGCCTGGCCAACATGGTGAAACCCCGTCTCTACTAAAAATACAAAAATTAGCTGAGCATGGTGGTGTGGGTGCCTGTAATCCCAGCTACTTGGGAGGCTGAGGCATGAGAATTGCTTGAACCCGGGAGGCAGAGATTGCAGTGAGCTGAGACTGTGCTACTGCATTCCAGCCTGGGCAACAGAGCAAGACTCAATCTCAAAGAAATGATAGCCCATATCACATTATTTTATGGTCATATCTCTGTATCCTGTATTTAACTTATAGTCATGTGGTGTTATGGAAAAAAAGTAATCAGTATATATTGAGCACTTTGTACCAAGCTAAGTAACTTGGAAAGACGAGTTTGTATTTTGACCTGGATTCAAATTCCACCTCTGCTACATACTGGCTTCATGACCTCAGTCAAGTTACTAAGCCCCTCTGAGCTTCAGTGTTATTTTCTGTATGACAGTTGTATGAGTCTGCTTGGACAGCCATAGCCGAGTACCACAGACTGTGCAGCTTAAACAACAGTCTTATTTTCTAGTGATTTTGGAGGCTAGAAGTCTGAGATCAAGGTGTTGACAGGATTGGTTTCCTCTGAGGCCTCTCTCCTTGGCTTGTAGGTGGCTCTTGTCACATGGTCTTACCTCTGTGCCTGTATCTTTGTCCTAATCTTCTTTTCTTTTAAGGAGACCAGTAATATTGGATTAGGGCCCACCCTAATGACCTCATTTTACCTTAATTACCTCCTTAAAGACCCTATGTTCCCTATAATCCCAGCACTTTGGGAGGCCCAGGCTGGAAGATCACTTAAGCCCAGGAGTTTGAGACCAGCCTGGGCAACATGGCGAGATCCTTGTCTCTATTTAAAAAGAAAAAAAGAATCCTGTGTCTGAATATAATCACATTCTGGGGGTTAGGAATTCAACATGAGTACTTGAGGGACATGTCCAGCAGCCTGTAACAACAGTGAAAATGACATGTGCTCAAGTGGGTTTATTTTACTTTTTAATTTTTGTGGGTACACAGTAGGCATGTTATTTATGGGTTACATGTTGGTATTTTGATACAGGCATGCAATGTGTAATAATTACATCAGGGTAAATAGGGTATCTATCATCTGAGGCCTTTTTGGTATTGTTGCACACAACTATACTCTTATTTTAAAATGTATGATTAAATTTTGACTATAGTCACCCTGTTGTGCTAGCAAATACTAGGTCTCACGATTTTCTTGTACCCACTCAAGTGTTGTGTTGTTAGGATTAAATGAAATAATATACGCACGTGAGCTTAGTGCATGCTTAATGTTAGCTTTCTCCTTGCTAGAGCGGGGTAGAATCTTGTTTTCTTTATATTCTATCCAAGTATAAACAGTAAATAAATGTTGGTGAAATTGTGTTTTAATTATGTAGGTGCCTTTTTTCATAATTCTCATCTTCTTCACCTCCACTCTCGCAACTAAATGAGTAATTTTTTTTTTTTCTTGAGACGGACTCTTGCCCTGTCACCAGACTGGAGTGCAGTGGTACTATTTTGGCTCGCTGCAACCTCTGCCTCCTGGGTTCTAGTGATTTTCCTGCCTCAGCCTCCTGAATAGGTGGGACTACAGGCGTGTGCCACCACACCCAGCTAATTTTTGTATTTTTAGTAGAGATGGAACTTCACCATGTTGGCCAGGATGGTCTTGATCTCTTGACTTCGTGAGCTGCCCTCCTTGGCCTCCCAAAGTGCTGGGATTACAGGCGTGAGCCACCGCGCCTGGCCCTAAATGAGTAATTTAATGCTAATTTCAAGGGATCTCTCCTGAGAAGTTCTCTCTGCTTCTGCTTTCTGCCCACTGGGACATGCCATCTCCACCTTTAAACTGTTATGGGCTCTTGTTCCCTTGCCAGTTGGCAGGAGTGTCTGAGACTTCTCTGGATAACGACAGTGGACTTGAGCTCCCTCTCCCTAGGTTCCATGATTCCACCTGGCAGTAGTGTGTATCTGCCAACTGACACTTTCCATCTCACAGTTTGTGATTCTTAGGTCTTCTCTGCTTTTCTCTTAGCAGTTTTTTTTTTTTTTTAAGCCACAGTTCTACAGACAGATGGGAAGTTTAGAGCAAGGTGGGATAGGCGAGTGAGAAAGCAACGTGAGAGGAAAATGAGCACAGGCTTATTGACTTAATATTCTAGCTCAGACTTGTACCACAGGCCTGTGCCTTGTGGTGAGTGAGCTGTAATTCCTCGGAGAATGTCTCTCTTGAATGTTTGACAAGGCATTAGCAATTGTTTATCGCCCAGGGAGTTCCAAATAAAAACACATGAGTTTAAAATCCTAGGGTATAAACGGCCATAGAATCATTTAACTTGTTGACTTTTAGGGGAAAATATGTATTCTACAAATGTTATTACAGAGTTTTTACAGGCATTTTTATTATTAATGATGGGAAGCTTCCTGGAGCATTCTCTTAAGTCTAGTGGGGTTACTAAATGTAGTTTTCCAACTGGAGCTTGGTTTCCTGAAAGCTATTCTTGGTGGGGTGGATGAGTGCAGCTGTCGTATCTCTTAGTATTTCAGTTTGAGTCATTGGGTGGGCGGAACTGATTAGAATTCCAAAAGCAATACATATAGGCATTTAGGTGGAACTCTTTTGGAATTAATTAGGAAAGATTTTGACGGAACTCCTGCATTCCAGAGTTAAGTGGTAAAAAGAACACTTTATGTACAAAGTATTTGGGTAAATGTCTTCTGCATTTTGCTTTAGTTTTTTTTTTTCCTTTGTTGGTGGAAGGGACACTTTATATTAAGCTGTTAAAATGTATTGTCAAGATAGTTATTTGAAAATATTTAAAAATAACAGGTTTCCCTTCTAAACATGCTGACTTCTTGTAGGTTAATGTGACCTTACTTTCAGTAATGTACATATGTGTGTATATGTTATCATGTTTTCTTTTAAGCGCTTTACAGAGCTATATAGTAAGTTCACTCAGTTCATCACAAGTTAGGATTTTGCTGCATCCTGTACGCCACTTGGGAAGAGACATTATATTGTGGAAAGTGGCTTTTGTGCTAATATAAACATCCCTTGGAATGTTACCCTCCATAGCAGAGGGGCCGTGGAATGCTCTGTGTTTTAGGATTACGGCTGCCCAGAGACAGCTTGGGAAGCAGTATTATGTTTTACAGTGTGTATGAGAAATCAACTCAGACATACACTTAAATATTGTATTCTGAGTTATGACACAGCAAACTGACATTGTAATGTTTTCCAGTATGTGATTTTCATGGTTGCCATGATGTCATAAGTAAGGATTTAAAAACAGTTATCTGTTTTTCGTGGAAAGGACTTAAAACAGTGTTAAGAAGCATGCACTCTGTGTACCAAAAAGCCTTGAAGTGGAATGACAGGGAATCCCTATGGGGTAAAGAGAAGATTTTTGGTTCTCTCCCTTGGTTCTTTAGAATGAGAGTCAACTCATTAAGAACCTGGACTGCCCTGAAACAGAGGCACATTTTGAGAGCTCCTGAAAACCCCTTTATAGGATTATTTCCTTGTCTTTGTTCTTTAGTCCTTGATTAGTTGTCAAGTGTAGCTAGAGATATGTTTTGCAGCCATTTGAGAAGCAGCACATCTGGTTAGAAGCAGAGACTGGGGAACCTGATTGCCTGGGTGAGTCATTCCTGGCTCTGCCACTCTAGCTTTGTGATCTTGGGCAAGTTACCTGTCTCTCTCTGACCCAGTTTCCTCAGCTGTAAAATGGGATAATAATAATATTCGTAAGATTGTTGTGAGAATGAAATGAGTTAATAAATGTAAGACAGTTTAGGATAGTGCCTGGCATAGTTAGCCCTGTATAAAAATGTTGACTCTTAGTACATGTTAAATTCCTGTATTTGACCATGTTCAGACCAAGTTGATAACCACTTCCATTTGTTCCATATTCCTGACCTAATTTATCTTGGGTTCTCCAGCCGAAATCTAAGATTCCCCAGGCTAGGTAGATATGAACTCTTATTCTTAGTGGAATCTGCATGGCAGACTTGAGTACTAGTGTGTGTTTTGTTTTTTCCTTGAACTAGGTTAAAGAGGTAAGCAAGATTACCTCTTGGGGCAAAGAGAAGATTCTTAGCAGAGATGAGAACATTTTGTCATTAACAGAGTCACAGCAGGACTCCCAGCTGACATAGCAACACTTGTTCTGCTGTCTTCTCCATGCCACAGCCCTTTCCTCCTGGATTTTTTTTTTTTTTTTTTTTTTTTTGAGACGGAGTTTGGCCCTTTCATCCAGGCTGGAGTGCAGTGGCATCATCTCAGCTCACTGCAACCTCTGCCTTCTGGTTTAAAATGATTCTACTGCCTCAAGAGTACTCTACTTCTGAGTAGCTGGGATTACAGGCTCTCACTACCATGCCTAAGTTTTGTAGTTTTAGTAGAGATGGAGTTTCGCCATGTTGGCCAGGCTGGTCTTGAACTCCTGACCTTGTGATCCGCCCACCTCAGCCCCGCAAAGTGTTGGGATTATAGGCATGAGCCACCGCATCTGGCCTGATGGTCTTTAAGTGCTCTCAGCATTCTCACTCCTGGGGTCCAGGCCCAAAGCTTGCATCCCTCCTTCTGGCCAGTCCCCAGGCTTTAGAAATAAATAGACTTTAAATGAGTCCTGCTGTTTGCTGTTCTGCCCTAGGCTGAGGCTAATGGAGATGGTCTCTCTGCATGAGCAGAGCTGTGTGTGAGAGGTTGCTAGGAGAAAGCAATACTGTTGCCTTAGGGGCCAGCCTCAGGGGCCGGTGACAGTTAAGACTCTTCCTCAGAGCTGCACTAAGGGCCTAAGCCTTGCTCTCACAGTGCAGAATAAGTGCATTGTAGCCTGACCTGGTAGAAGAGAGGTGATTATTGTCAGTACCTGTGGTCCTTGTTTCCTTTTCACCCAGAAAGCAGAGTGGGAATATGGAAAGATCACAGGCCTTTTGGCTAGGCTGACCTGGGTTTGAATTCTGGCTCTGCCACTCAGCATATTAATACAAATAAGTAATGCACACTGAGTCTTAGTTTCCTCCTCCCTAGGCATGGGGGCTCTAAATCCTTTTGCACAGGATTATAGTGTAAAACAGCATGTATGCAGCACATCTGGATAGTGGCAGGCTCTGATGATGATGATAATATCACTAACACTGATAGAATGCTTACTGTATTCCAGGTATTGTCTTGAGATATAATGTATGTTATTTGACCCTTCCCACAACATCATCTCCATTTTACACACTAGGAAACTGAGGCACAGAAAAGTTCAGTAAGTTGGATATGACGGCACTGAGCACAAAGCCCAGATTTAAATCCAGGCTCCCAAAAGTTAGCTCCATGGTTTTCTAGATGGAGAATTAGATGGAGAATTTTTTGAGATTTCTAAGACTTTTGATAATGTAAAATACCACTACTTCTAATCATTTATGGCCTCTGCATAATCATTCAGTTGTAGCTGGTGCATTTATCTTGTGTAGACCTGCTAATGGCAACAGATACAACCTGCTGCTAATGAGGAAATTGCCCTTTTGCAGATGAATGATGGAAAAAAAAAATTCTAAGATGGAGTCTTGCTCTGTAGCCCAGGCTAGAGTGCAGTGGTGCGATCTTGATTCACTGCAACCTCTGCCTCTCGGGTTCCAGCGATTCTCCTGCCTCAGACTCCTGAGTAGCTGGAATTACAGGCATGTGTCACCACACCCAGCTAATTTTTGTGTTTTTAGTAGAGACACGGTTTTACCATGTTGGCCAGGCTGGTCTTGAAAGGCTGATCTCAAGTGATCCACCCGCCTTGGCCTCCCAAAGTGCCGGGATTACAGGCGTGAGCGACCATGCCCGGCCTGAATGATAGAATTTTAATAGTTGTTCTGGTTCAATGTGAAGTGTTTTTCTCTCTTCAGAGACTACTTGTGGGGCCCCTCAAGACAGAAAGCAGACTAGAACTTTTGATAAATGTGCATAAGAGAGAATCTCCTGTTCCTTTTGTTTCCTTGCACATGTAACTAGAAGCTGTGGTGCTTCTGTTGAGTGGAGGTTTGATAGGGAACAGCTACCCAACTCATGGGGCAGCATCTGGAGCTTCGTACACTGGGACTTGTATTGCAGCATAGACTTCACCTTGCCTGTTGGAGGCTGAGACAGCAAAATGCAGTTCGTCCAGATGCTGCGAAGAGTTTCGAGGACTTTCGTTAGGGTAATAGTACTATGTTTAAGCTTTGGGGTGGGCTCTGTCCTGCGAGAGTGTGTGTCTTTCCTTCCTGGTGGCCTGCAGTGACATTGAGGCTCTGGAGATAAGTGGCTATATTCATCACTGACCTGATCAACCTGTGGCTGGGCTTGTCCTGGCAGCAGAAAAGAACCACTATGCTGATAGCTGTTATAGACAGTTTTCTTCTTTTGGACATATGTTTACATTAGTGTTAAACTGTTTTAAGGTGCATATGCATGATTTGAGTTTCAGCTATGTATCTCTGGCCTTTTACCATTAGGAAATTTGGTTTTCTGTCTTTGCTAATTGAATTAGGGTTTGTGTGGCTGGTTAGAATCATCTGGGTAGGGTGTGATTTTCAAAGTTGGCCTCATATTGAACCTAAGGCTTAGAGATGTAACCTTCCTGTCAGACGATCAGATCTCTAACACTGGATCACACTGACTGGCCTTCAAGGGTGACTCATGTCTGTGTCATTTCCAGCGGCATCTTTAATATACCTCTGGTGGGATAGTTTCCTTCTCTAAGTAGTAAGGTGAACCGGGAGATGTTGCAGGAGTGGGCTCTGCTTTTTCTTTCTTTGAATAGCATACATGAAATTATACATTGTGGTCCTTATTGTGCCATCAATTTTGTGTTTTTAATAATCCAAGTTTCTAAAAAGAAGACTCTGTTTCCTATAGATGGGGAGATAAAACTTGAGGAATTGGAATCCTCACACTGGAAAGGCACGTTGCAGGTCCAGCCAGTGTGTAGTTACTGTTCATTAGTGTATGCATGGCACTCAACTAGATGACATGAGGATCCAGACAAGTCTTGCTTTCTGCCTTCAAGTTGCTTATACTTTAGGTGGAGGTATCAGTGATGTAAAAACTACATGGGTTTGTGACAGGGAAAATCCTGCTGGAAGTATCAGTTTAGTGCTGAGAGGAGCAAAATAATTTGAAATAGATGGCATTTTTTCAGTGCCTGCTTAGACAAGATTTTTGCATGTGTGTGAATTTCCTCACCTTTGAAAGAGAGAGAGTGTTGCCTGTCATATGACAGATGTCTGACATAATATGCATCTTTTTACCCCTCATATCATGTGGCCTAGTGTAACTGTGGGGTTTTTCTGGGAAAACAATTAGATATGCATTGTATTTACAGTGTGCTACAACTCTTTAACCTGGGACATAACTTACTGAGATCTGCCTGACATGGGCTGCTTTCTCACAGTCCTGTTGGAGCCCTGCTTGCCAAGGGCACAGAGCATTAAATGGTGAGCAGAAGTTATGTTAACTGGAGTCTGTTTTGTGTTAGAGTCTTTTGCAGCCCTTTTTCATATTTCAGTTTGGGTTAAAGCCCTAGAATAGGAATGAGAAATTCGTAGTAAATATGCACGTGTTCTCTCCCTCATCCCCCAAGAAGCTACTCATGGGGTGTTGCTAATCAAAATGTCCTGTTCCTGGCTGGGAATAGCCTTAGAGTATTTCTTAACACATGGTTCCTGGATGTCACTCCTTTTTGCTCCAAATTGTAACATTTTATAAAATCTGTTTGCAATCTTCTTTTCAGTGTTATCCTCTTGCTCCATTTCATTTTAGTAAGTGTTGAGTGAGTGGTACAGGGAATGAATTCTGTTGGAGGCCAAAAAATAAGAACACTTAGAATGACCAGTAAAGATTTTATGGTGGAAGGACTTAAACTGTACTTTGAAGGGTAGATGGGATTTAGGCAGGTAGCGGGCAGGAAACTGCCCTGTGAACTAAGGGACTGAAAAGGAAAGTAGAAATCATGACGTGGGAACAGCAAATAGGTGATGAGTTTGGTAGATGCGGAGGGTTTCTTCCAGGCAGTGGTTCTCAGGGTTTGTGTGTATCAGTCATCTGCTGGACTACATCCTCAGTTTCCGTTTCAGTAGGTCCTAGAGTAGGGCCCTAGAATTTGCATTTCTAGCAGGTGCCCAGGTGATGCTGATGTTGCTGGTTCAGGGGCCGCACTTGAGAACCACTGCTGTGGGGAGCATGTAAGCTGTGGCCAGAGGAGTCATGCTGGAGCAGAGGTGGAGGGTAGGGCAGCCCGGCACCCACCTCCAGGGACCACCCTTTGCTGGTGTGCACTGCATTGTGACTTGTATGAAGCAGTGGTCCTGGGCCCAGAGGTCTTGAGTACCAGCCTAAGGAGCTGGCACTCTCTAGGCAGTGGGAAGTCATTGACAAATTTTGATCAGGAGAATATTATTGGCATCTCCTTTCAGTTACTTTGGTAGATGGGGAAGGGGCCCGAGGGGGGAAAGCAAGCTGTAGCATTGTGCAGTGTCCCCCAGATGGATTATCTCAGGAGTGCTTTTGGGAGAGAGAATTGGAAGGCCGTATGTTCAGTGAGGAAGGTAAGGAAGAGAAGAATGCAAAGGTGACCCAACGTTTCCTTCAGTTTGGGAGCCTGGAGAATGGTGATCACATTGACAAAAAGGGGAAGTCAGAGCAAGAGCACCAATGAGCAGTTATTTTAAAACTGAGTTTAAGTTATTTTCTTCCAAAGATGATTGCCTATCCTGTTTTCAGAACAAAGGATCTATGAAGTACTGTGCCTTTTAATTGTTTTTGTCTGTAATATTTAAGCTTTTCATGATTCTAAATATGTTAATCTCTTGACCCTTAAATTTCGCCTTATTCTGAGGTTTACATGAGAGAATATTGTTTAAAAATCCACTAAGCCATTTCACTGTAATTTTCCCTAGACACTTACACCCACCCTTATGGTCTTGCCCAAGTATGAGTGGGACAATGTTATAAGTCACTTTTGCTGTTCACACATAAGCCTTGTTACATGGGGTTGCAGTATCTCTCTAATTTTCTGGAAGTTACTAATTTCTAATTAACTGAACATTATGAACACTTGCAGATTTGTTTATTTCAGTTTTCCCCTCATTTTCAAAGTAATACATGCTCATTGTAGAAAAGTTGGAACATAATTATAAAATTAAAAATCTGTGAGCTGCCCATAAGTTACTCTTCTGACATCTGTACTCGTTTCACTTCCCCTTGGCTGTGGGTGGATCTGGGAGCAGAGCTGGTCCCATCTGGATCAGGGCCGAAGCTCAGCATGCCAGTGTGTGGAGTTAATAGATTCTGCCCTACCTCTCCTTTCCTATCTCAGTGTCTAGCTACACCCCAACTTTGCATGCGGTCATATTACTGGGAGTGACAGTAGCCGCCCTAAGGGTGAAACAAAATGGTACCATAGTGGAGGAGGGAGCCTGGCCAGCAGGCCTGAAGGAAAGAGGGCAGTGTTTATAGAGGTGATGAAATGCTGTGCTCAGCGTGGTCTCATTTGCATGTGTCTTTTTGAGGCTTTAGGGCCTTGGGAAGAAGGAGACTAGGAAAAAAAGACAGACTGAACTGTATTATCAGTGCAGGGAGCAGGCAGCCCTGTTGTGGGATTCCCCTTTTCTCCTTTGCATGGAGAGGGACTTGAGAAGGGGAAGGCACTTGCCTATCCAGAGAGAAGGAAGTACCCAGGTCATGACGAGCCTGCCTCATCTTGTGGGTGGTACAAGCAGGGCAGCAGCCATGGGGTGACAGAAAAGGCAAGTAGTGACAGAACTTGAGGCACAGCAGGGTGAGCAGATACCTAAAGGAGTGCTGCTGGCATGGCATCCTCTGAGAGCAAGTCCACTGAGGGTGGACTGGGCCAAGGGAAGATGCCTTGCTAGGCTGGCAGCATTGATTTTGTGTGGGTTAAGCCCTTTGTCCTCCACCTCCCACTTTTGGGAACTCCAGAGAATGAGAGAAGAGGCAAGGGCTCAGATTTGCATTTGATGGTGGGAAACTTAATCCTACAGATTTAGGGAGTAACTGTTGGTGACTTCACCTAGGACTACCAGGCGCAGTTGACTCACACCTGTAATCCCAGCACTTTGGGAGCCCAAGGCAAGCGGATTGTGAGGTCAAGAAATCAAGACCATTCTGGCCAACATGGTGAAACCCCATCTCTACTAAAAAATACAAAATTTAGCTGTGCCTGTAGTCCCAGCTACTCAGGAGGCCGAGGCAGGAGAATCGCTTGAACCCGCGAGGCGGGGGTTGTGGTGAGCCAAGATTGTGCCAGAAACAACTGGGGGATAGGTGTGGCAACCGTTTAATTTTTGACCAAACTGGGACATGATTTCATATTTACATTGGGCTGGACCTGGCAAGCCAGGATGTAGGCTCACCCTACATACTGGGAATATCCAAGTCACACATACACATTGAAAAATACGGAGAGCTGCTTTTATAACCTCAATATCTCCTTGTGAAGACCCTCAACTGTGTTCCTACTATGACATTTTTGTTTTGTTCTCCATTTTTAAAAAAGGGTATACTAGTCCTTATTATGACTATGTTGCCATACTAAATGTTTTATTAAAAATATTGTTAATGGCTAATTGTTTCTCCTTCTAAATGTACCAGTTTTCTTTTCTTTTTTTTTTTTTTTGAGACAGAATCTTGCTCTGTCACCCAGGCTGGAGTGCAGTGGTGCAATCTCGGCTCAATTTTCTTTATTAATTGCATACAATTACTAATCTAGATTTCTTTCCAGCTATTTGTCATTATAAGTGATAGCAAAATACATCTTTAATGCCTCAGTATTTCCATAGTTAAATTCTTAGAGTCAGATTTGTATAATTGATTAATATTGCTGAACTCTAGGTATCTATTTTAAATCTGAATTTCCACATTGGAAAACTGACAGTTGAGTTTCATTGATTTCTGAAATATGGTGAAATAAGTGGCTTTTAAAAAGTCACTGAATAGTTTTACCACTTAGTATGTCTCTTATGACCTTGCCTTGCAAAGGGGTAATATAGTGAAGTAACAACTTGAATGAAGAGAACAGTTTTATTGGTAGTGCAGCATTTTCCACATTGCCATAAGGTGAATGTCCTGCAGAGAGACTGAATCATACTGAATTTAATTGTGGGTGTGTGGGGTTTAGGCATACAAATACTTGATTCTGAAAACTGACAGTTTGGCATAGTATGGTTGAAAGATCATGTGTTGGGCGTGTTGAACTACTTTGAGTTTTCATGAGGAGCAAGATTCTATGTCTTTGAAGTTGTGTAATGTCATGGAGTGCTGGTGGCATTTTCCACATGGCATATGCATTTTATTACCAGCATGAAAGTACATTTTCAGGAGTGGGTTCTTCCGGTGTGAGTCATTTACTAGTTAGAGAATACTTTGTGGAAACAGTTGTCAGCAGAAAGAGTCGTCTTTACATCAGCAAGAAGTAAAGCTGAGAAATCTGCTTTGTGAGAACTGTGTGTACATCACTGGGTCAAATGACCTGAAGGTGTTTTGTAAAGCCCTGTGTGGTAATCGGTTCAGTCACTGCTAATACCTAAACGCAGCATGCCAGTCCTGAGATGCAGGGACTGGCATGCTGCATTTAGAAATTAGCAGTCTGAGATGCCCAGTACTGACTGTGTTACAACCTGCTCTGGGGGGTCAGACCAGTTTGCAAACAGGAAAGAAGAGACTATTGGAAAATTTATGTCTGTAATGACTTCCTGATTGGTTTGACGGCATTCCTGAGTTATTCACACCTCAGCTAGTCTCTAAAGACTTCAAAGATCCAGGAAGAATTTTCATGTGTATATATATAAAAAATATATTTTATCTATCAATACATATTTTATATAATATATTATATAATATATGTTATATATAAATCTATATTTTATATAAATCTGCATTTTATTTATGCAGTTGATTCCAAAACGATGAAATGTATGGATGACTGCTTTCTAATAAAAAAATAAGAATAACATCTAAGCTAAAGGGAAAGAACAACTTTGAATATTGACTTGGTTAGTTTTCAGAACCTTTATGATTAGTACTTAAGATTGAAACATGAGAGTTAATGAATGTTGAAGCATCACTAAATCTAAAAATAAAATCACAAGGCTGGAGTTTTGCTTTTAGATTTCCCAGTTTTCAAGTGATGGCTTGTCGTGTTTTGTTTCTTCTGTTGTGTCTGCAATCCAGTGCTCCATTTTTACTTCTTTCTGTTCTCTGGTCCTGGATTTGACATGTATTGGTAGATTCCCAGTTGCTTTTGAAAGGTGACTTGAGAACTTTGGGGGCAAGTGAAAACTGTGTTATGCCCGTCAGATCAATAGTGTGTAACTTTCAGAACACAAACATTGCAAAGATAGGACTTATGTTACCATAAGTCCTGCCCTGAATTCCTTGGGTGTCCCATGGGTGTATGTGTATGATATCTAGGACATAAATGACATGTAGTTTATACTTTCAAACACAAGTCATCCAGGCAACTTCCCTCCCCCTACAACATTATCGTATCTGAGCCCTTTTTTTCTTAAAATGAAAATACTAAGCTGCTTGAAGAAATTTACTGCTAAGAGGACAGGCATTTGATTTTCACTCTGTCATTGTAGGCTGTGACTTTGGCCATTTAGTGTGGATTTTCAGCAAGTATTTCGTATAAGGAAGATTGTACTCTGAGATTTTAATATTATAATAGGTTTACAAATAATTATAAAGGCATAGCTCATAGTTGACTTAAATGATGCTCGTTTTCTTTATCCTTTAGGTAGGCAAACCACTCCCTATTTTCATAATTTGTCACCAAATACATTTTTCAAGTCTCTAGTAGTGAAAACTGAATGTATTAACTCCTTTTATAGGACAAACTTGTTTCTGATTTCAGGAGAATTGAGATTTGTGTGTTTATTGACAAGAATTTTTCTGAGGTAGATTGTTGAAAAGCTGTTGGTTTCCTAATTTCCATGTTGCATGGTTGCTTGTTTGGTTAAAAGTAAGGCAGAGGGAGACCCTGGGCAAAGGAGCTGTGGAAGTTCTAAATAGGGCTGTGAAGTGGGTTATTAAGAGGAAGTAATGTTATTAGCTGGCAGCTGGAGAGCCTGGAAGCCTCTCTTAAGCAGCTGCATCATATCAAAGACCTGATTTGCATTCATGTTACTATGAAAACAGACCAAACTGTGTCTCTAAATGTGTGTGTTTTGTGAATCTGGAAACACAAACATTCATATTTTGTGACCACCTGAGTAACCGCCCGGTGAGACTGTAGGAGCCTGCTACAGCATCTGTGAAAAGCAACTTAGTTCTTAGCAATGGCAGGGAGAAGTGGAGTGAGTCTCAAAATCTGTAGGAAGGATTTTCTTTTTCTGCTTTTCCATTGATCTCTTTCCCTTAACCCGGATATTTTCCCATCTGCAGGAACAAAAGAGGGGAAAATACCATGAAACATTGAGTTTCAGTGTACAGCAGTAGGAAAAAAGTTGTCATGTTTCAAAGGATAATTGAGGATAAAATGGTAACCTAAAGCATTGGTAAATATTATGCAGGTCGTGCATATGGGATGGCATAGATTAGTGTTTGTGCTGAAATTGATTCAACAGTGATTACTATCTTGAACCTGTAAGACCTGTTAAAGTTATTTGGGGGTATGGGTGGAGGAAAGGTGGGTTACAGAAATGAGTCTGTATTCAGTCTATGCTTTATTTCCTCCTTCCCTTTCTTTGTTCAACCCTCCCTCCTCCGCAGTTCTCTGCTGTCCTCACTCTTGTGACAGTGGTCCTTTCCAGGGTCACACCTTTGACCTCCCTGGATTCAGTTTAGAGGATGCTTTTCACTTCTGATATCTACCTCTTAGGAGCATGTGATATGTTGTCAGTCACTTTTTTGTCCCTGAAGTGCTTTCTTGTCTATTCTGAAGGGGCCTGGAGTGCTCGGCCTGTGTGCTGAAGAAGGTGCAGCTCTTTTCACTAGTCATAGCTCCTCAGCAAATGACCAAGGTAGAAGCTGGAAGATCAGGGTTGTCACATAATCGGGTGGTGGAGGCTTTAGAAGCAAGGGGGGGTATTTTCAGCGGGAGGATCAGGTGTGACATTCTGGTAGAAGTAGTATTGATTTTTTTTTTTTTCTTTTCATTGAAATCTGAGATGCACTTGGCACAGTGAGGGCTCAATATTTGAATGAATAAAGGCAGGGTTGAAACACAGACGAGGGAAGAGTATTTTCAGTTTAGGAAGCACATGGACACAACATCAGCAGGGGGAGAAGATGAAGCTCATGAAGGTGAAAATGAATCACTCTCTTGGCTGAGTGGAGTATGGAAGCGGGTGGGGGAGTACGCTCGCAAGTGTGTTCTTGCCAGACTGTGAAAGGCTGCGAGGATCAGCTAAGGAATCTGGGGAACTCTGGGCAGGAGAGGTGGTTGGAATTGGGAAAACTAATCTGGCAGCAGTTTGTTGAGTCAAATGAGAAAAACCTTAGTTTGGTCTCAGCTCTGGAGGGGGCCATAGTCTGAGCCCACTTGCCTTCGTGCTTCCCTGGCTCAGCCCTCACAACCAGTTCCCCTGTTGTCTTTCTCACTTCACCTGACCTCCAGGTGCCACGACCAGTGACCACCGAATCCAGTCGCCTTGTGTGCACAGCCTATGGAGTAGTAACAGAGCCTCATCTTTGGAAGTCATGATATCTGGGGGGAAGACAGCAGCAGTGTGGCTGGAGTTAATGTGAGGCACCCGTTCCACGAGGGTTAGAGGGTCTGTGATTCAGAAAGTGAATGAGGAGGGAGGGTACCTTTGATAGGATTAGGAATAAGGGGCTTAAGGCAAAATCAGGGCTAAGAATTTAAAACCCAAATAGTTCCCGGATGTGAAAAAACTTCGTGAGAATTTACTTTAGGATTTATCATCCGTTCCTCTCCACATCTCTTTTCCTTATATCCGGAAACGAAACACGCCCTGCCATTCCACGTGGACACCATAAATAGCTCCTTTTAGCCGGGCGCGGTGGCTCAAGCCTGTAATCCCAGCACTTTGGGAGGCCGAGACGGGCGGATCACGAGGTCAGGAGATCGAGACCATCCTGGCTAATACGGTGAAACCCCGTCTCTACTAAAAAATACAAAAAACTAGCCGGGCGAGGTGGCGGGTGCCTGTAGTCCCAGCTACTCGGGAGGCTGAGGCAGGAGAATGGCGTAAACCCGGGGGGCGGAGCTTGCAGTGAGCTGAGATCGGCCTCTGCACTCCAGCCTGGGCGACAGAGTGAGACTCCGTCTCAAAAAAAAAAAAAGCCCCTTTTAAAATATTTGGTTTGATTTTTTTCAAAAGTGCTTCTGAGGGGCCAGGTGTGATGGCTTGCACGTGTAATCCAAACACTTTAGGAGGCCTCGGTGGACGGATGATGAGGTCAGGAGTTCAAGACCAGCCTGACCAACATGGTGAAACCCTGTCTCTATAAAAAAAATACAAAAATTAGTCAGGTGTGGTAGCATGTGCCTGTAATCTCAGCTGTTCAGGAGGCTGGGACAGGAGAATTGCTTGAACCTGGGAGGTGGAGGTTGCAGTGAGCCGAGATCACACCATTGTCCTTCAGCCTGGGTGACAGAGCAAGACTGCCTCTCAAAAAAAATAAAAGTGCTTCTGAGGTCCAATGAAGGTATGAAGGAAAATCGTGAAAGTACTTTTGTTTGTCTGGTCCATGGTGAGATTAGGGGTGAGACCAAGGGTAAGGAGATCAGCACATGGGGCTGGGGAGGGCAGATTCCTCCATTCACCTCTACCAGCCCGCTCTGTTCCTTTTTACACATTTGCAGTATTTGGTGTGTGTAATTTGCACAGTGGGTTATAAACAGTCTGATTATCTCAAATGATACCCATGCTTGATCTCTCTTGTTGGTAAAAATGGGGAACAATATTCTTGAGGTATTTGCTGAGAGCTGTAATTATCAGTGCTTTAGCAGATTCCCATGACACCAGGAAATCTAGATATTTTCACATGCTTGAGAAAATATTCGTGCTTTATTATTAAGCTACAAGCTGTACAGCAACATCTGGAAAGTCACTCAGATGGAATAAAACCAGGTTTTGGTTGAGACATCAGTTAATATTATGAAAGAATTATAAACATGATGTTGATGCCATAAACTCATCCGGTTCTTGCAGCAGCAACTCTCCTCAGCTAATGAAATTTTCACAGAACTGATGACATCAGTAAAAACTGCAAAGTGGTGACTGCTTTTGTGAGTGTGGCCTCCCCTCTTAGCATCTCCAACTGTCTTTGGGAATGAGCACTGGGGAAGGAGGCTACTTCTGTGAGCATTATCTGCTGCTTTCCATTCAGTCGTGGAGAAGTCAATTCAACGGTAAGCTTAAGTTCAGCATGGCATAATTATTATCTAAGCAATATTTCGTCAAGGTGCATTTCTATTGAAGTGGGCCGAGGGCCACTTGGTTGTGTTTTCCATGTATTTTATTTATTTTTGAGTCAGAGTCTCTGTCACCCAGGCTGGTGTGCAGTGGTACGATCTCAGCTCACTGCAACCTCCGCCTCCCTGTTCCAGCGATTCTCAAGCCTCAGCCTCCCGTGTAGCTCATATCACAGGCATATGCCACCATGCCCAGCTAATTTTTTTGTATTTTTGGTAGAGATAGGGTTTCACACTGTTGACCAGGCTGGTACTGAACTCCTGGCCTCAGCCTCCCAAAGTGCTGATTACAGGCATGAGCTGCCATGCCCTGCCCACATGTTTTAAATGACATATTTTAAATGACATTCCTAACTAATGCAATATTCTGATTTAGAAACTGAAGACACCATGGCCACTTGTCCAAATCTCACATTTTAGATAGTTTTCAGGTAAATGGAGACTTAACTGGCCTGCCCAGTGCACACAGCTACGTGGTATCAGAACTGTGACCTTTTGTATTTTCACTTACTATTTGTGTCTTTCCCAAATACTCTAAAGCTTCATCTGTAAAACAGATTGAAGTCATTAAAAATCAGAGCATTCCTGTTGGTCCAGGGAGACAGGATCCAGATGATGTGTGGGAGTCTCATCAGCTCCCCAAGGCAGGGATTTATGAGGGCTCACATCAGAACCTTTCCTATTAGCAATTAAGAAGGTATGTTCTTAGTGAACAGAAAGATGTGTTGGTGTGTGGATTTTTTTTTTTTTTTTAAATCCTAGTCTCTTAGCTCAGGCTGCCATAACAAAATACCACAGACTGGGTGGCTCCAACAACAGACATTTAGTTCTCACAGTTCCGGAGGCTGGGAAGTCCAAGATCAAGGTGCCTGGTATACTCAGTGTCCAGTGAGGGCCGACTTCCTGACTTGCACGATACCTTCTTGCTGTGTCCTCACATGGGACACGGAAAGAGAGAGAGAGAAAACACATGCTTGAGTCTCTTCCTCCTCTTACAATAATTCCATAAGGTGGGCTTCACCCTCGTGACCTCATCTAAACCTAATCAACTCCCAGAGGTGCTACCTCACATGGGGGTTAAGATTTCAACATATGAATTTTGGGGGACTCAAGCATTCAGTTTGTAACACCTAATAATGCCTTTTAAAAAATGGGCTGTCTGGCAGCCCATTGTTGAAAAGATCCAGTGTATCAGTAATTATTCATACTTACAAATATTCTGAGACGAAACTAAACATTTGAAAATATTCAGAGATGACTAGATTAATAATTGGACTTTTTTCTACCTGCTTGTCCAGTTCATTAAGTAAATATTTACTTGAGCACCTCTTATGAGTCAGTCCCTGTGCTAGATTCTGTGCCAAAGGGATAATAAAAACCTGAGCTAGAGGAGCCCACGTTTGGTGGCCAGTGTTTAAGTCATATGCTGTTATTTTCTTCCTATCACATTCCAGATAAGTTTTGTCAAGTTGCCTTCTGGTCCCATGTTTCCTATTGGATGAAATATTGTGAACATAGTACATAGAGAATACTATACCAAATACTTAAGTACTTGCATTTGGCTTTACCAGATTTTAATATTTGAAGGAAACAAGTCAAACTATTTTTTAATATAAGTAAATCTCTCTGGGAGTTGAAGGCTCCTGTGAACCCTCCTCATCTTGCGTCCTTACCTTTCTATAAGTAATCACTGTTGTGGATTTGGGATGTTTCATTGCCACATGTGTTTTTATACTTTTATTATATATGTATGAGCTTATGAGTAAAGTAAGGTATATTGTTTTGAAACCTTATGAAAATAACAGCAAACTGTATATATTCTTCTGTACTTTTTTTTTTCTTTCGAGACAGAGTCTCACTTTGTCACCAAGGTTGGAGTACAGTGGCACAATCTCAGCTCACTGCAGCCTCTGCGTCCTGGGTTCAAGTGATTCTTCTGCCTCGGCCTCCCGAGTAGCTGAGATTACAGGCGCCCACCATCACATCTGGCTAATTTTTGTGTTTTTAATAGAGATGAGGTTTCACTGTGTTGGCCAGGCTGGTCTTGAACTCCTGACCTCAGGCGATCCACCCGCCTTGGCCTCCCAAAGTGCTGGGATTACAGGAGTGAGCCACCGTGCCCGGCCTGTCCTACAGTATATTAGTCTGTTCTCCTATTATCAGATATTTTTTGAGTGTTTCCAAATTTTCATTAATGTAAATAGCACTGATGTGGACATTCTTATACATGTTTCCTGATGTGTGTATGATGTGTATGTGCATTTCTCTGGGGACATCACGTGAGAGTGGAATTTCTGTGTGATAGCACGTGAGCGTCTTTCACTCCAAGGTTGTCTTCACCTTTGCTCCATAGTACACATTGCTTTACACAGTAGTCAGATTACATTCCCTCTGCATTGTACTGGTAATTTTATTGAGCTGCATCTTTTCCAGTACTTTGTATTGTGAAACTTTTGAGTTTTTGCTCATCTGTTGATGTAAAAGTGATACCTTATTGTTTCTAACTTTAATGCTGCATTTTCCTGATTGGAGTGAGGTTGAATATCTTTTCATGTATTTATTGGCCTTTCAGGCTTTTTCTTTTTGAGCTGCCTATTTATAACATGTCCTCTTCTTTCCCTCCTCCTTTATGGGTGACAGGGACTCAGGTTCAGAGAAGTAGATTAATCATAATCCTTGATTCACAACCCATTATTATCATTGGTGTTTGCATGGCCCTTTTATTTGCTTTATTTATAATGTAATGAACACCTATGAGCTCATCAGACTCTGAGACATTACCAGCAGCTTCCTGCACTTCTCCCCACTCCATCTCTCGGCCTCTTCCCTCTTTATATATGCTACCTGAGCTTTATTATTCCTTATCTAGTTCTCTTTGTGGTCCTCTGGGGCCTTGCTTTTCTTATTCTCCATTGTTAATATGATTTCTCCAAGTTGTTGTGTTGGCTTTGGTTCATTCATTTTTATTGCTGCACAGCATTCTCCTGGGTTAATACTATTTTTCTATCATTTCACCTGTGAATGTGATTCCAGTTTGTTATGAACATTCTTATATGTGAATCTTGCTCGTTATGATCATGATGGTCTCTCAAGTATTATCTGGACCTGGAAATGCTGAGTTAGGTATTCTGATGTTTAAATTTGCTCCCTAATGCCATTCTCCTCCTCCTCCCCCTCCCCCCTGCCGAATTATACCAATTTATCTTCCCACAAGCAGTAAATAAGAGATGAGGTTGCTCTAGATTTTCTGGTCAATTTCTAGTTCCTTGCCTATATACTTCTCATCAGTACACTTTTGTTGGTTTGGTGGAATTGCTTGTCATGTTTGTTTTTTTTGTAGGTTACTGGCTGGTATGGAGTGGGTGGAGGGGGAACAAATAAGCCTACTCTGCTAACTGTTGGAGGTTATTGGTGTTTATGAAGAGAACCTGACTTTTGTTGGATGGCCAAGCGGGCATGGGTTGGTTTGCAACACCACTTTTCACATGTGTTCGATTCCTTCTTAGAGGTCTGTAATCATTGAAAATGTGCTGGTTTTATAATCTCTCTGATAGGTCTCTTATTTGAAATTTATAGTGGGTCTCATCCCTGTTGTTTTGTAGTGTCTGCTCTGTTTTGCTTGTGGGGGATTTTTTTCTTTTGTGTTTTTAATTTCACTCTGTGAACTCCTTTTCAGTTGAGCTTTCTGGGATGTGAGTTGAAGGTATATTAAAAATATAAGGTAGTTGGCCAGGCGAGGTGGCTCACTCCAGTAATCCCAGCACTTTGGGAGGCCGAGGCGGGTGGATCACTTGATGTCAGGAGTTTGAGACTAGCCTGGCTAACGTGATGAAACCCCATCTCCACTGAAAATACAAAAACTAGCTGGGCGTGTTGATGAATGCCTGTAGTCCCAGCTACTCGGGAGGCTGAGGCAGGAGAATCACTTGAATCTGGGAGGCGGAGGTTGCAGTGAGCCAAGAGATTGCATCACTGCACTCCAGCCTGGGCCACAGAGTGAGACTCTGGGGGGAAAAAAAAAGGTGTGTGTGTATATGTATGCATGTGGGTATATATATGTATGGTAGATGTTTCAGTTCACAAAATACTTAGCAATATTGGGTAAAATATAACATACACACACACGCACACACACATACACACGAATGTACAGTTGTGATTAGAAATTTTGGGAAGAATACCCAGGATGTGACAATGAGGAAAGAACAGAATTTCAGAGCAATATCTTAGGAGTTGAACTTGCATCAGAGTGAGAAACAAAATGCCTGGAGCCTTAACAGTTATATCTAGAAAAAGAATGGGGCCTTGAAGGGAGGAGCTGGACCTGGGATCTTCCTGCATAGCCATTTAGCCAAAAATACAAAGAAGTTTGTCCATCTCAGCCTGGGCTCAGAATAGGGAATAAAAGTCCTCAGATCCCCTCCTAAAATGAGAAAGCATCAGCCTGCCCTCACTTCTGAGGCTTCATATGTATACTGCTCAACTGTCCAGGAATCACCAAGTCAGGGAATTAACATAATGTGGAGCCATAGATCCTCCTCTACTGAGGCGCCTTACAGAAACAAATCATCTGTGCCTGTTTACGTGCCTTCCCCCTTAACAGTAAGCTTCTTGACCTTTGTACATGGATATGTATTTGTGGAATGAAGAAGTGAACAAGTAGAAACACATAGGCGTTCTTAACAGAATCTAAAGTTCCACCCAGAAAGTAGGTTTAGCACCTTAAAAAATAAAGTGTAGAAGGGACATTATTTTGCCCAGTAAAATGTTCAGTTTTCAAACAGTTCTTCCACTCTTAAAATATTCTGCAGATCATGGACTCAGCAGACAGTGATTGAGTAGCCTGCTGTTCTGTGTGTTGTGAAGGGTACAAAGACTGCCAAGTGTTTTACCCTTAGGGAGCTGTAAGTGTAGAGGAGGGACAGGCTCGAACACAAATAATTATGGCGGAAAGTGCAAAGTAAGTGCCATAGGAAATTTACAGAGTGGTTATGGTTTTGCAGAGGTTGTGAGTGATTCATTTCACTTTAGAAATTTGTTCATTGAGAGAGCACTTAGTAGAGCTTCTTGTGTTGTCAGCGTTAGGACTGTAAGAATACCTAATATTTATTGTGCACTCATGATTAGGCAGCCAACACTTTATGTACAATTAATCTTTCCAACATAATATTAATTCTCACAACATCCCTACGAAAAGGATCCTATAATTATTATCTCCATTAAAATTTTTTTATTGAAATGTAGTGTATATATATATATATATGCATTTTTATGAGTATACAGCTAGATAGATTTTCATGAGTCACATTCACCAGTGTAACTAGCATCCAGAGCAAAACAGAACATATACACACTCGAGAAGTCTCAGGGCTTCAAAGCCCCCAAGAGTAACCATGATCTTGACTTCTAGTAGCAGATTTTTTGGGACCGGTTTTTGTGTTTTCTGGAAATTGAGTTATATGGTACATATTATTTTGTTATGTTCTATGCTATCGCATGTAGTTTGGGATTGTTCATTCCCGTTGCCATCGAGTATTCCATCATCTCCATTTTACAGATGAGGAATCTGAGACTGAGATGTCAGAGTAGCCCAAGATCATGCAGTAACAAACATCTTACCATGCCATTAAGTGTTTTTTGAAACAGGATTTTAATGTTCTTGTGTTATTCTATCATGTAAGTATAGGACAGTGTAACCAGTTCCCTTCTGATGGGTATCTAGGTTGTTCCCAACATGTTATCACTCATACTTTACCATAAAAATTGAATATTTAAAGTATGTTTTGAGGTTTCCAGCCACGTTTGCAATTGACTATAATCAGTTCCATATAGTGTGGCAGCTAGTGAAATACTAATTTCCTTTGTGGCTTTCTTTGTAAGGTGACAACTGCCGGTTAAGGGTGGCCTTTGTAGTGTTTTTCCTTAGAGACAGGGTCTCACTGTGTCACCTACGCTGAAGTATAGTGGCACCATCATAGCTCACTGCAGCCTTGAACTCCTGGCCGTAAGTAATACTCCTGCCTTGGCCTCCTGCAGTGCTGGGTTTACAGGGGCGAGCCACCATGCTATGCCCATTTGAGTTTTGATATGTGGTCTACTTGCCTTCTGAAAGTGCCTTGCAAGAGTACTGCTAGTGTGTTTACTTTTTTACCTTTTATCCTACGTTTGTCTTTTTGTACCTCCTCTCCCTTTTTCCCACAAAACTTCCGTCAGAAGACCTTGGTTCTGCTGTAGTCAAAAATTATATTTCTTTGCCTGAGGGTTAGCTCTGCTCTTTGGCCTGCTAACGAGTCTTACAGGGTCTCTGTGGGTCCTTCAGAGGAGACAGACTTTTACGAAACATTCTCTGGTGCAGCAGTTTACAAAGGCAACTCCTGGAGTGTCAGCTCTTTGAAGGTAGGGGCTGTGTAGCGTTCACTGTGGTGCTTGGTACCTAGTAGGTGCTCATATGAGGAGCTGCTGGAACCTGAGATTTATTTATTTATTTATTTATTTTTTGAGACAGTCTCACTCTGTCGCCCAGGCTGCTGTAGTGTTATCTTGGCTCACTGCAACTCTGCCTCCCAGGTTTAAGCAATTCTCTGCCTCGGTCTCCCGAGTAGCTGGGATTACAAGCATACACCACCATATCCAGCTAATTTTTGTATTTTTAGTAGAGATGCGGTTTCACCATATTGGCCAAGCTGGTCTCAAACTGCTGACCTCATGATCCGCCTGCCTCAGCCTCTCAAAGTGCTGGGATTACAGGCATGAGCCACCATGCCCAGCCTTCCTTTGATTGACCTTTACAATATTATGTTTTTTTGCTTTTGGGAACATGATTAATTTTTATAGACTTTTCAGACAGAAATAGAATACCTAGAGCTATTTGTTTATAACTGTCCCCACCTTCTTGTAGTAGAGGAGGAATGATTTAGTAATGTGATAGAAAATAAGTTTATAATAGTTTTGTAAAAGTATGAAGTTTCTTCTATTTTCTGCATTCATTGAACATTTGTTGAAACCCTGCTGGGTCTCATGCAATAGAGAGAGAAAGATGAATATAATTAATCCCTGCCCTTGGGGATTATATAATCTAGTGGGAGAGACAAACATACATGTACTTACACACTGTGGTAAAATATATTTATATATCTGTGAGCATTTCTTTTAAAAGCGTAGTGGAAGGAGACACCTGGGAGGTTGGGAGGACCCTCCTGGAAGAGACAACAGCAGAATTTCCTCTTAAAGGAGATACATAATTTCTCCTCAATCTGGTACCCAAGTACTGCTTCATCCCTTTTGTTCCTTATTTCTTTCCTTTTCTTTTCTTTTCTTTTCTTTTCTTTTCTTTTCTTTTCTTTTCTTGAGAAGGAGTCTCACTGTGTTGCCCATGACTGGAGTGCAGTGGTGGGATCTTGGCTCACTGCAAGCTCCGCCTCCCAGGTTCAAGCAATTCTCCTGCCTCAGCCTCCCGAGTAGCTGGGATTACA
>NW_012112142.1:5283106-5283444 GCF_000951035.1 Colobus angolensis palliatus | reverse complement strand
CCTCCCAGGTTCAAGCGATTCTCCTGCCTCAGCCTCCTGAGTAGCTGGGACTACAGGTACGCACCTCCACACCCAGCTAATTTTTGTATTTTTTTTGGGGGGGTTGTATTTTTAGTAGAGAGGGGGTTTCATGTTGGTTAGGATGGTGTTGATCTCTTGACCTCGTGATCCACCCGCCTCAGCCTCCCAAAGTGCTGGGATTACAGGCTTCAGCCACTGTGCCCGGCCAGCTACTGCACCTGGATTCATTGCTTCATCACACATATATTGAGCACCTACTCTATGGGGCCGCTGCTCTCTGCTTATGATACCACCTGTCTTGGACCCAAGGCATTTCC
>NW_012112142.1:5254742-5282326 GCF_000951035.1 Colobus angolensis palliatus | reverse complement strand
TGACCTCGTGATCCACCCGCCTCAGCCTCCCAAAGTGCTGGGATTACAGGCTTCAGCCACTGTGCCCGGCCAGCTACTGCACCTGGCCCCCTCCCCACTTTTAACTTGTCACTTCGGTCTGATCTTTTCAGATCCAGCCTTAACCCTGTGAAACCTCCTCTGCCTTTCCCAGAAAGAATTAATTGTGCCCTCTGCTGTGTTTCCTGAGGGTCTGTACAGTCAATCTTTAGTGGCATCCCATCTCATCCAGTCATCCCACCCCAACCCATCCTATGCCATCTCATCCTATCCTTCTCCTCTGTGTCCTGTTTCCCATTTCATCTGTCTCTTGCCTTTTCCTCCGCATTTCTGAGTAGATCGAGGACCAAGAATTGTGACAGATGCTTCTTTTTACCCTGTTCAGGTGTTTCTTAAGTGGCAGATGAATAGTTCCTCCCTGTACTCTCCTGTAAACATATTTTTGCTTTCACGTCTCTTCAGTTTTGCTTTTCCTTTTTTTTCATGAGGTTTACATTCTTTCAGTAGCTTTATTTAAATGTAGTGTGTGGACTGTTTGTTGTGACCTGTCTTTGAAATTTTCTCTCATCATGGCAGCCCAAAATATTGGTACCTGCCTCTGAACCATCTTCGTTGTCTCTGGCTGTGTTATTTGTATTTTTGTTTTATATGTTTTATAACACCTGCTATAGTTATTTGTATTTTTGTTTTATATGTTTTATCCCTCCTTCGATTATAAAGTCTGAAGTTAGAGATCATCTTGTAGACAATTTTGTATCTTCTGTGTTAAAAAATATAATTCCAGCCAGGTGCGGTGGCTCACGCCCGTAATCCCTGCGCTTTGGGAGGCCGAGATGGTTGGATCACCTGAGGCCAGGAGTTCGTGACCAGCCTGGCCAACATGATGAAACCCCGTCTCTACTAAAAATACAAAAGATTAGCCTTGGCTGGGTGCAGTGGCTCACACCTGTAATCCCAGCACTTTGGGAGGCCGAGGCGGTGCATCACCTGAGGTCAGGAGTTCGAGACCAGCCTGGCCAACATGGTGAAATCCTGTCTGTACTAAAAATACAAAAGCTAGCTGGGCATGGTGGCGGGAGCCTGTAGTCCCAGCTACTCAGGAGGCTGAGGGAGGAGAATCGCTTGAACTTAGGAGGCAGAGATTGCAGTGAGCTGAGACCGCACCATTGCACCCCAGTCTGGGCGACAAGAGTGAAACTATGTCTCAAAAAAAGAATTAGCCAGGTGTGGTGGCGGGCACCTGTAATCCCAGATACTTGGGAGCTGGAGGTTGCAGTGAGCCAAGATTGTGCCACTGCACTCCAGCCTGGGCAACAAAAGTTAAACTCCATCCTCCCCACCAAAGAAAGTCTGGGCATGGTGGCTCATGCCTGTAATCCCAGCACTTTGGGAGGCCGAGGTGGGCGGATCACGAGGTCAGGAGATCAAGACCATCCCAGCTAACACGATGAAACCCCGTCTGTACTAAAAATACAAAAAATTAGCCGGGCATGGTGGTGGACACCTGTAGTCCCAGCTACTTGGGAGGCTGAGGCAGGAGAATGGCGTGAACCCAGGAGGTGGAACTTGCAGTGAGCTGAAATCGCGCCACTGCATTCCAGCCTGGGAGACAGAGCGAGACTCTGTTTAAAAAAAAAAAAGCAAAAAATGTATATATTTATATTTATATATATATACATATATATATCATATATTTATGTACATTTATATTTATATTTTTTCCTTGTTTTATAGTCATTTGTTCTTTAAAAATAGGTTTGTTGGCAATACATTCTTTTAGTTTTGCTTCCCCTGGGAATGTCTGTCTGACTTTCATTCCTGAAGGATAGTTTTGTTGGCTGTAGAATTTATGGTTGACTTCCTTCCCCCCACCCCCGCCGCAGTGCTTGAAAAATGTGCTACTTCCTTTAGTCTCCATGGTTTCAGATGGGAAATCCATTGTCGTTCGAAGTGGCGTTCCTTACAGATCGTGTATCACGAAGTGGCGTTCCTTACAGATCGTGTATCATTTCTCTCTGCCTGCTTTCAAGCAGATTTTTTCTTTGTCTGTAGTTTTCAGAAGACTAGTTACAATGTTTACCATTGACCCTAGCCTTGGCCTGAATTTCTTTTTTTTTTTTCCTTCGAGATGGGAGTCTCACTCTGTTACCCAGGCTGAAGTGCATTGGTGCGATCTCGGCTCACTGCAACCTCTGCCTCCTGGGTTCAAGCGATTCTCCTGCCTCAGCCTCCTGAGTAGCTGAGATTACAGGCATGCGGCACCATGCCTGGCTAATTTTTGTATTTTTAGTAGAGACAGGACTGGGTTTCGTTGTGTTGGCCAGGCTGGTCACGAACTCCTGACCTCAAGTGATCTGCCTGCCTTGGCCTTCCAAATGCTGGGATGGCCTCTTTTTGTTTATTCTGATAATAAATTTGCTCAGCTTCTTAAATCTATGTGTTTATGTCTTTTACCAAATTTGGAATGTTTTCAGCCATTATTTCTTTGAATATTCTTTTAGCCCTATTCTCTTTTTCCTGTTGGGGCTCAGTGATACAAGGCTGGACATTTTGCTGTTCCACAGGTCTCTGAGGTTCTGTTTATTTTCACAGCCTGTTTTCTGTTGTTCTGATAGAGTGAATTCTGTTGTTCTTTCCTCAAGTTCAGTGATTTTTTTTTTTAATCCTGTCATTTTCATCCTATTGAGCATATCAAGTGAGTTTTTGTTACTGTACTTTTCAGTTGTATAATTTATATTTGGTTTTTAAATTAATTATTTATTTTCTGAGATTTTCTAGTTTTTCATTTGTTTCAACAGAATTTATAATCGATTATTGAAGCACTTGTAAGAGGGCTGCCTTAAAATCCTCATCAGATAATTTGAACATCTGATTTATCTCAGGGTTAGGGTCAGTTTTTTGGCTAAAATGGGAATTTGACTTGGGATTTTCCTGGTTCTTGGTATGATGGCTGATTTTTGATTGTATCCTGGACATTTTGCCTGTTTTTTTTTTTTGTGTGTGGTGGGGGGCAGGCAGTGGGAATGTTCTGAATCCCATTTAACTCTTTTGTTTTAGCAGGCAGCACCCAGTTAGTCTTAGCATACAGGTCGTGCCTTATATTTGTGGGCTGTGGTTCCAATGACAGTTTAACTTTCAGAACCTTTGTGGTGTTTGTCTGCTTGGCGGTTAGATACCACTAGGGCTTCTGTCTCATTTCCCCTGCTGTTATTGCTGGCTGTGGAGGCAGAAGGGATTTCCCTAGGCTGGGCTACTAGGTGTCTCCCAGTGGGGGAAACGTAGTCTCAGGACCCTGGGGACTGAGGGGCTTTCCTGACTGTGGCATGATCCCCTTCCTGTGGGGGACAGAGAGCTCTTCCTGAGCCAGACACTTGTTGAGATGGAATCTCTGTACCTGTGCCCCACGGTTTTCCCCATGTCTGTGTGCAGTGGAAGGGAGTCTTAGGCCCGTGTGACCAGAGAGGCTTCCTTGGCCGGGTCACTTGTAGCTGGGCAGTCTTGTGTCTGCCTGCCCTATTGTATATGTCGTGGCTCCCCTAGTTATTGTTGGTGGGGCTTTAGGTTGGGTCTTCTTTTGGATGGTGTAGGACTTATCTGATATGAGGGGACTTTTGTTTGATCTGGGTCATAGGAAGGAGCCTACTTGAGCTGCCTTTTGTTGTCATGTCATGGGTTGGGAAATGGTGGATCTGGGTGACCACTTTGCATAGGGAGATGCAAGATACTGTTTCACTGAGCTGTTCTTCCATTTTTGGGGCCACAACTGGTTTGTTTTCTTCTTACCATCTTTCAGAGTTCTCTTTTGGTTATCTCCTCTGCTATTTCCAGGGTTTATAGTGCTTAGTAGGGAGGAGCTGAGAGACATAGTTCTATGCTGTCTTGTGCCTTGTCATTCACTATTTTTTTCCCTTTTCTTTTTTGAGACAGCGTCTTGCTCTGTCACCTGGGCTGGAGTGCAATGGCACAGTCTTGTCTCACTGCAGTCTATGCCTTGTGGGATTAAATCATTCTTGTGCCTCCCAAGTAGCTGGGACTACCGGTGCCTGACACCATACCTGGCTAATTTTTGTATTTTTAGTAGAGACAGCGTTTTGCCATGTTGGCCAGGTGGGTCTTGCACTCCTGCCCTCAATCATCTGCCCACCTTTGCATTTGAAAGTGCTGAGATAACAGGCGTGAGCCACTGTGCCCAGCCTCATTCGTTCTTAGGTGCTGGAATTTTAAAAAGCAATGAAAAATGTCAGAAAAATTTAGCATTTATTTTTCTGCGTTCTGTAAATCATATCACTCAGGGGTCTTATAGAGGTAAGGAAACATGAGAACCAGTCAGGTTAAGTGACTGGTCCTGGGGCTCTGTTGGTCGTTAATTGCAGAACACAGATTAGAGTTAGACTCCTCTTGATGAATCCACTATTTGTTTCTTTGTAGCAAACTAAGTTGAAGACTTCTCTAGAAGAAAAGAAAACCATTGCTATGCTGTAATGCTCTAGGCTTTATAATGTTAACACACAAAAGAATTTATACATCAAGTGGAAAACCTCTCAATACAGGAAAGGAATCCAGTCTTCAATTATATTAAGAGTGAATGACATGCTGTGTTTGTTCCAATTTTAACATTAATCATTTTTTGTAAAGTCTAAAATAACATACTGTCTGTTTTTTACTATAAAATATTTGAATGGCCTTATAAAATGTTTCTTGCAAAAGAAAGTTATCTCACTGGTTATCATCATCATTTGTATTATACTTCAAAGAGAGTAAAGAATATGATGAAGATTGGTGGCACCACCCAAACAAATTAACCTCATAGCTTAGCATTATGTGGGTCTTTTCATCAGGTCATCGCTGTTTACTTCACAGACATCAGATACCTCTCAGTTCACCATGAAGCTATTTTTCCTCTGCTGCAGAGATGGAGAAATGGAGAAACCCAGAAGTTAACTGTTAAGTTATTTGTCATGTTTTTTGAAGTCCCCAGGGATTTTACAGAAGATAGAGCCAGAGTTGAACTCATCCCAAAACTCTTTGGAGGTCTGGGATGGGAGGCATTGATTTCTCTCCCTGAGGCACGGCAAGAACTAGGCAGAGGAAATAGGACTAAACACTGGCCCCGTTAAATGTCGCTTGAGTAATGATGACTAAAGTGGGGGAGGAGTGGGGTGTCTGAGGATGGACTGGCTCTGTTTTTCTTCTTTCCATATGGACTTATTCCTTTTGCTTCTGCTTTTGTTTTTCCTTCCTGTTCCCTACTTAATAGTCTTGCTAAAAAATATCTCTGACCTGTATTGAAGAATGGAATTAAACGTACTGGTTTTTGGAGAACTTTTCCCATCACTCATAGTAAAACTCCAACATCGGTGATCCATAGGCTAAAATGAGATGTTCAGGAGTTAGGGTGAAACTTCCTAAAAAAGTGATACAGTGTGATGATGGTTGATTTTGCAAACTTGTTTTCTGTAATACATAGCTGAGCTATGATCCTAAAGGTAAGGTAGTAGGTGGTATTAATGCCAACCATGTACCGACTGCGGCTCAGACTCAAAGACTGTTAGCATTGGGCAGCGCCCCCTTTGGACCATGTTTGTAGCCTCTCTGCCCTCAGCAGAGTGTCTCTACAATATAAACAGTGGTATTTGTGTCTCATAGTTACTTGTAATGAAGCAGCCTGTTGTATTGCAGGTGGCCAATTCTGCTTTGCACTAAACCTGCTCTGCCTCCCTGTAACTTCTACCTACATTGGCTTTTTGTCGGGTCTCCAGGATCATGCAGGGTGAATCTAATAATTGTTCTTGTTAATATCTGTCAAAATTCAGAACAGATGTTGTGACTTTACCTTCTCAAAGTTGTTTCTCATCAGTCTTGAAGACTCTTTATCCTGCTGTTTTCTAAATGTTCTCTTTTGCCAGTATCCCTTCAAAATGTAGTCCTCCGAATGAAACACGGTGCCCCCAAAGTTTTGGAGAAGTCCTTCGCTGTGTGGAAGTACAGATTGTGACATGTAAGAGCTGGGTGTCTGTAAATTCTATTTATCAACCTCTCTCCATTTTTTCCCTTAGTTTTGTTTATTGCTTTTTTCTTTTTTTGAGATGGAGACTTTCTCTGTTACCCAGGCTGGAGTGCAATGGTGTGATCTTGGCTCACTGCAACCTCTGCCTCCTGGGTTCAAGCAATGCTCATGCCTCAGCCTTTTAAGTAACTGGGATTACAGGTGTGCACCACAACGCCAAGCTACTTTTTGCAATTTTAGTAGAGATGGGATTTCGCCATGTTGTCCAGGCTGGTCTCGAACTCCTGGCCTCAAGTGATTCATCTGCCTCAGCCTCCCAAAGTGCTGGGATTACAGGCATGAGCCACTGCACCCAACCTATTTCTTTTCCTTTTTTTATTTGATACATAACTGTACATGTTTATGGGATACATGTGATATTTTGATACATGCATACAATATGTAATGATCAAATCAGGGTAATTGGGATATCTAGTGCCTCAAACATTTATCATGTGTTTTGGGAACATTTCATATCTTTTCTTGTTATTTTGAACTATTTTTAATTATAGTCACCCTACTGTACTGTCAAACACTAGAACTTATTCCTTCCATTTAACTCTGTACCCATTAGCCAACCTCTTTATTGCCCCTCTCCCATGCTTCCCTGCCTCTGGTAACCACCATTCTTCTCTCTACCTCCATGAGGTCAACGTTACTGGCCCACACATTTGAGTGAGAACATGTGATACTTGTCTTTCTGTGTGTGGCTTGTTTTACTTAATATAATGACCTCCATTTCCATCCATGTTGCTGTAAATTACAGCATTTTATTCTTTTCTGTGGCTGAATAGTATTCCATTGTATCTATCTGTAGACCACATTTTGTTTATCCATTCATCCATTGATGGACACTTAAGTTAATTCAGTGTTTTGGCTGTTGTGACTAGTGCTGTAGTAAACAAGAGGTGTGCAGTTTTCCCTTTGATATGCTGATTTTCTTTCCTTTGGATAAATATTCAGTAGTGGGATTACTGGATCATATGGTAGTTGTATTTTTAGTTTTTTTTTTCTTTCAGGTGCCAGGGGTACATGTGCAGGTTTGTTATACAGGTAAATTGTGTGTCATGGGGGTTTGGTGTACAGATTATTTTGTCACCCAGGTAATAAGCATGGTACCCAATAGGTAGTTTGTTTTTGATCCTCACCGTCCTCCTCCCCTCCACCCTCAAGTAGCCCCTCAGTTCTGTTGTTCCCTTCTTTGTGTCCATGTGTAGTCAGTGTTTAGCTTCCACTTATAACTGAGAGCATGCAATATTTGGTTTTATGTTCCTGCATTTGCTTAGGATAATGGCCTGTAGCTCCATTCATGTTGCTGCAAAGGACATGATCGTGTTCTTTTTTTATGGCCACATAGTATTCCATGGTGTATATGTACTACATTTTCTTTATCCAGTCTACCATTGATGGGCATCTAGGTTGATTCCATATCTTTGCTATTGTGAATAGTGCTGTGATGAACATACGTGTATGTGTCTTTATGGTAGAATGATGTATATTCCTCTCTGGGTATATACCCAATAATGGGATTGCTGGGTCAAATAGTAGTTCTGTTTTAAGTTGAGAAATCTCTAGACTGGTTGAACTGGTAATATATTTCCATTAGCAGTGTATAAGTGTTCTCTTTTCTCCACAGCCTCGCCAACATTTATTTTTTGACTTTTTAGTAGCCATTGTGACTTATGTGAGATGGTATCTCATTGTAGTTTTGATTTGCATTTTTCTAATGATGAGTGATGTTGAACCTTTTTTTATGATTGTTGGCCACATGTATGTTGTCTTTGGAAAAGTTCTTGTCCTTTGCCTACTTTTTAATGAGGTTGTTTTAATGAGGTTGTTTTTTGCTTGTTAATTTGTTTAAGTTCCTTATAGATTCTGGATGTTAGACCTTTGTCAGATGCATAGTTTGGAAATATTTTCTTCTATTCTGTGGGTTGTCTGTTTACTCTGTTGATAGTTTCTTTTTGCTGTGCAGAGGCTCTTTTGTTTAATTAGGTCCCATTTGTCAATTGTTGTTTCTGTTGCAGTTGCTTTTGGCATCTTCATCATGAAATATTGGCTAGATCCTCTGTCCAGAATGGTATTTCCTAGGTTTCCTTCAAGAGTTTTTATAGTGTTAGGTTTTACATTTAAGTCTTTAATTAATCTTGAGTTGATTTTTGTATGTGGAGTAAGAAAGGGGGTCTAGTTTCAATATTCTGCCTGTGGCCAGCCAGTTATTCAGCACTATTTACTGAATAGGGAGTCCTTTCCCCATTGTTTGTTTTGTTGAATTTTTCACAGATCACATGGTTGTAGGTGTGTGGCTTTATTTCTGGACACTCTGTTCTGTTCCATTTGTCTGTGTGTCTTTGTACCAGTACCATGCTGTTTTGGTTACTGTAGCCTTGTAGTACAGTTTGAAGTTAGGAAATGTGATACCTCCAGCTTTATTCCTTTTGCTTAGAATTGCTTTGGCTATTCAGGCTCTTTTTTGGTTCCATGTGGATTTTAGAATAGTTTTTCTAATTCTGTGAAGAATGTCAATGGTAGTTTGATGGGAAGAACCTTGAATCTGTAGATTGCTTTGGGCAATATGGCCATTTGAACAATATTGATTTGTCATATCCCTTCCTCTTTTAAAAAGCTAGTTCTTAGAAAACCAAAGCAAAATAATAATTTATAATTAGGCCAGGCATAGTGACTCGTAATTCCAGCACTTTGGGAGGCTGAGGTAGGAGGATCACTTGAGATCAGAGTTTGCAGCCACAGTGAGCTATGATCGCACCACTACATCCTGGGCAACAGAGCAAGGCCCTGTCTCTTTAAAAAGATATAAAAAAGGTAAATTAACTATCTTGCTCATGTAATATTGCCTACAGTGCGGATAACACACCTGTGAAACTTTAGGCCGACACAAAGGGCTAATAATCCCAAACTGTCTCAAACTCAAGATTATTTACTCTTCAACCCTGAATGCTAAAAAGAAGCCCACAAGTTTGTACTCTGCAATATTTTCCACCCAATGAACACTTTATTATAATAAAATTTTTGTTTATAAAATCCATACTTTCACCTACTCAGCCTTTTGTTTATATTTATTTAACTCACAAGAACTACCATGCACACATGCTGAGGGAGCTGGGTGACTGCCCAGGCAGGGCAGATTTGCAATGCTGAGAGCTTTCCCCGCCCATCTCACCACCTCAGTGTCCAGTGTCTAGGAGGCTTTCCAGGTCGGATCAAACTTACTCTAAATTTGTCTAAATCGGCTTTCCAGACATCATACTTACATATCTCTATTATCTCACTTTTCGCAATGTTAGTCTCATTTAGATTTTGTGTTAGTTTGTCCAAAAGTGTTTCAATACCAGATTACAGAAATTCCAGAGTATAGTAATCCTATAACATGTATCATTATGTATGATTATTGTATAATATATAACTTATTAATATCATCTGGCATTATATAGTACCAGATTATAGTAATCAGAGGGGCTTTTTTTCTCTTTTTGGTGGAGGGGATGGAGTCTCACTCTGTCGCCCAGTCTGGACTGCAGTGATGTGATCTTGGCTCACTGCAACCTCCGCCTCCTTGGTTCAAGTGATTCTCCTGCCTCAGCCTTCCGAGTAGTTGGGATCACAGGCATCTGCCACCAAGCTGGGCTAGTTTTTGTGGTTTTTTTAGAGATGGGGTTTCACCATGTTGGCCAGGCTGGTCTCGAACCCCTGACCTCAAATGATCCACCTGTCTTGGCCTCCCAAAGTGCTGGGATTACAGGTGTGAGCCACTGTGCCTAGCCTTATTTATTTATTTATTTATTTTTACTTCTGTTGCAAAAAAAAAAAGCTTGTATGACCCAGCATACTGGTTTTATCACTCATTAAGTCACAAATGGCACTTTGGAAGTTGCTGCTTCTAGATCAGTGCCTGTCTGCAGACTGTTGCTTACGATAAGGAGTTTGCTTCTTTAATCAAGAAAGTATTGCTGTGGGAAAATGTTAAACTAAACAAAGGTGCTCAGTGACTTGGTTAATTTACATTCTGTCCAGATTCCTTGTCTGGCAGGGACCCTGTGACAAACCCTTCAGGCGCCAGCATATTTTCTTTTTTGAGACAAGGTGTCACTCTGTCGCCCAGGCTGGAGTGTGGTGATGCCATCATAGCTCACTAAACCTTGAATTCTTGGCCTCAAGTGATCCTCCAGCCTCAGCCTCCTGAGTAGCTGGGACTACAAGTATATGACATCCTGCCCAGCTAAAGGGGCCAACATTTGGAATAGCATTGCCTGTAGGTGCCACGAAACTGCCCCTGCCACCCAGTTCTAAGAAGTGGATCCATTGGTTTTCCAAGTCTCTGGTAGGTGTGAAACCTGGTGAAAGGATGCTACACCTATTTCATGTGTCAAATTAAACCCGACAGCCCTGTGCTATTTAGTGTGGGGACAGGTAATTCTGCTGAACAGTTTAAGAATGAAACTTTGAAAATGGCAACATCATGAGTTAGGAATTGGAGAGACCTGGGTTTGATTCTGGTTTCACTGTGTGACATAGTCTACTTCCCTTGAAGTCTGTCCCCACCCCACAATCCATGAAATGGAGACATAAGATCTACCTTGTAAGATTTTTAAGGATTAGGAATGATTTTTATGTGAAATATCCTGCATAACAGTAGGTGCTTACTATGGTTAAGAAGAATTTTGAAACGATAATTAAAGCTCTAAAAAAGAAAAAATATGGGTGATTGTATTAGGTAATAAAAAGTATGATATGAAACTATTGTTCAAAATGTGATACAAGAAGAAAAAGGAACAGAAGAACTTATATTCCAGAATTATTTTTTAAAATGTAGGACAATTAGAAAATTAAACTGAATTTTTCTAAAATGGCCAGGAATGTAAAGAGGTGGGTATATTTTAAGTGTGTAAGTGACAGAAGGAACTGTCTTCTTCAAAATAATGGAAAAACATTTGACTACCTAAAAATATAGAGTTCAAAAGCATAATCCAAAAAAGGGCAAATACTTAAAACCAAATTATTATATATCATACTTGTAATAGAGAAAATAAAGACTGTACATCAGTGGCATTTTATACCAGAGACATAATTGTAATCAAATAAATAAAAATCAAAGCACAAAAATCAATTTTGAAAAAAGTTGAACAGATAGAATAATGAACCCCATATCACTTGGTGACTAGAGGATGCTGGCAATCTCCTGCTTAGTGTCCTTTGAACTGGAGCCTGAATTTTATTAATGGTCCAGAAAAAGTTCATGAAGGTCCTCATCCTCCTTTGGTTGTATGTGTGTATAGGGGAAGAGGGAATCAATGATGAAGTTAAATCCAGAGTATCAGTAATAAAAAGGTAACTGGAAAATGTGCTTTATAGGTATGTGGATCTTTGTTCAATGAATAATTACTTCTTACATGTCTTTGTGTGATCTTTTCAGTAATCTACCCATTTAGAATCAAAGCTAGTTGAAGTTGGAAAGTATGGATCGCACATCCTGCCACTGTGTGCATCTACCTTATACACAACGAACAACTGTGGGACCCCAGTTACAAAGGCTGTTGGAGGCGAGCCCAGTGAGAGCTGGCTGGGAGTTCCTTATGCAGGTTGTATTTGGGTTTTGGAGGTGAGAGAAGTACATTCTAGGAGGAAGGCAGAGCATGTACAAAGACTGCAAGGAAGGAAACAACTTTGGCATCTTTTTTTTTTTTTTTTCCAGGAGCAGAAGGGAGGCTATTGAAGCTGAAGCTAAGTTAGCTTAGGGGTTGATGAGGCTGTAGAGTGAGCAGAGATCAGATCATGCAGGGTCTTTCAGACTCTGGGAAGGAATTGGATTTTATCCTGAATACAACAGAATGATATTGAAGGTTTCAAGCAGGGGAGTAAGGAGATCCAATTCATATTTTAAGTTAAGTTTTGCTGCTGTGTGGGAGTTGGGTTGGAGGAAAGAGTGGGAGCAGAGTAATGTGTTCACAGTGGAGATAGAGAAGTGAGCAGATACGTGGGATGTTTGCATGTAGAGTGGATGTGTAGGGGGTTAAGGGAAAGGCAGGAAAAAAGCCTGATTTGTCATAGAATTATTTCTTGCCAAAAATTACAACCTAAAAACATTTGGCATTTTGGAGCATTCTCAACTTTGGGCCCCCTCTGGTTCTGCACTCTTCTCGGACCTCATTTTAGCTGCCTTTTCTCCCTCTGCCTCCTCCCCTCTGTTCTGCTCTCCATTTGTGAGTCTCCTTAGTTTAATTCTCTATTTTCAACTCTAGATTTCCTCTACTTTTTCCTTTTAAAAACAATTCTTGCCAGTTGCCCTGGTGGCACCTGTTGTCCCAGCTTCCCAGGAGGCCGAGGTGGGAGGATCTCTTCAGTCCAAGAGTTCCTGGCTGTAGTGTAGTGTGCGATGTTAATCAAGTGTCTGCACTAAGTTTGGCATCAGTATGGTGACCTCTTGGGAGCTTGAGGAGGAGCCAGCTGGCTCAGGTCAGAAATGGAGCAGGTCAAAACTCCTGTGCTGATCTGTATAGCATCGTGCCAGTGAATAGCCACGGCACTCCAGCCTGGGCAACATAGCAAGACCCTGTCTCTATAAAAAACAAGACACCATTCTTTATTTAATCACCTTTCTTCAAATAATCGACAGTCAAAATTTCTGCCCCTGACCTTTATCTGCAACCATTTGTAGAATTTGTGTAGTTAATCTGCTGCGTTCTGAAATAGCTAATGTGCATTTTTTTCCCTTGACCTTAAATTAGCTTCTTCTCTTGACTTCCCTTTTTCTTTTTAATGGTTTCACCAGTCTTTGTCATCCAGACAGGATAACTTAGTAATATTTGATTCATTGTTTTCCTTCACTGCAATTCAACATGTGAACTCCAATATTGGTTCTAGGTTGTTGGTGAAGAAACTAAAGCTCGGAAGCATTGTTACCTGCCCAGAGTCACACAGCTGGTCACTGGTGACACGGGTTTGTGAGCCCCACTCTGACTTCAGACCCACATTCTCAATCACTGCACTATACTATATGTCAGCGGTCCCCAACCTTTTCGGCACCACGGACTGGTTTCATGGAAGACAGTTTTTCCATGGATTGAGTTGGGGGATGGTTTTAGGATGACTCAAGTGCATAACATTTATCATTAGATTCTCATAAGGAGCATGCAACGTAGATCCCTCACGTGTGCATAGTTCACAATAGGGTCACGCTCCTCTGAGAATCTAATGCCCCTGCTGATCTGGGACCTGGGGGCTGGGGAACCCTGCTATAGGCCAAGGAGATTTAGGATAACACTTTTCCAAAAGACACCTAACCTTACTTTGTTTTTAAAATACGCTAAATTTTAAGGCTGAGACTACTGCTATGAAAGACTGTTATACTATCATTTAGTGTATTCTCTATAAGTATGTCACATATAGTATTTCTTTATAGAGATTTTCAATTTCTTATGGCAGCTTATTTACATTCCTCCTTTTTGAGGGGGAAGAAGAAAGGAGTGATATTGAGTGGTGGGCACAAGATTCTCCCTTTTTTCTTCCCTACCATTACAGGCCAGAGATCATTTACCCTTGCTCTTGCAAATACTGTTTCATTATTCAAAACATAGTTGGCCATCTGGTGAAAACTGTGATTTAAAACTTGCATTTCTTTTATTACTAATGAAGTTTGAAACATTTCTTAGTGTTTACTAATGATTTCTATTTTGTGAATTGCATTCATTGTTCACGGTTACCATTATCCCCATTATTATCATTGGCACTTAGCTCTGAAACTTGGTAGAGATGAATTAAAAGGTGCAACCAGTCTTCTAACTTCTGCATCAGAAATTGGGTTGAAGATGTCTTACATAAACCTGTGGCTTCTGAGTATTTAACAAACTTTTTTTTTTTTTTTTTTTTTTGAGACGGAGTCTCGCTCTGTCGCCCAGGCTGGAGTGCAGTGGCCAGATCTCAGCTCACTGCAAGCTCCACCTCCCGGGTTTACGCCATTCTCCTGCCTCAGCCTCCCGAGTAGCTGGGACTACAGGCTCCCGCCACCTCGCCCAGCTAGTTTTTTGTATTTTTTAGTAGAGACGGGGTTTCACCGTGTTAGCCAGGATGGTCTCGATCTCCTGACCTCGTGATCCGCCCGTCTCGGCCTCCCAAAGTGCTGGGATTACAGGCTTGAGCCACCGCGCCCAGCCAACAAACTTTTATATTAACCATCTGAATGTTTACCTCTCATCTTTACAAATTCTGAAAGTGATGATGCAGAGTTGCCAGTTTGAGAGATTCAGGCTCAGCTAGAGAATGTTGTTGGGCCTGAAGTAATGCAACTGTAAACGTATTTGTGGAGAACCTAAATGCACATACAGTGCTTTGCCTTCACACCAAAGACCTCTCTGTAGTGCCTTAAGGTATGGTGAGGGCAGTAGCCCACATAAAGGGCCCTCAGTGACTGTCCCATCTTTTAGAACAGAGTCCAGAGGGTTAGGTTCTTGCAAGTTCAATCTGGGGAGTCTTCCTAAAGCCATCATGACAGGGTCTGTCACTTCATTAACTCAACAAATATTAATTGAGCATCTACTCTGTGTCTCATTTTGTTCTAGACCCTGTGGTTATGGCAGTGAACAAAATAAGTAGAACTATCCCTGACCTCAGAGTTTCCCTTTGGAGACAAGTTGAGCTCCCCTGGAGGCTCTCCATTCTTGACTTTCTCAAGTCTAACTCCTTCTTTGCTTCCTAGCTCCTTGCCTTAATCCTCTTTCCTGTGGCCCTTAGATGAAGCCTGGCTTCCTCTTCATTTTCAGTGTTCTCTACTAAGTTCAACAGCTTCTTTTAACAAAGGACTTCTTTTATTCCTGGCTTCACCATGTCCTAGCTGCAACCCTCAGTCCCACCCAAGTCAGGCTGGTAAGTGCTGGCCCCAGGCCCCCATTGTCCTGTTGTGAGAATTCTCTTTGTCTTGTAGTAGCTTCTCTTTGGAATACTGGCCATTCTTTTAACACACTGGCTTCTGAAACAAGTGTAGAACACGTGTGAACCCACTGTGTATATTGGGATTCACTACTCCCTAGGGAGTTTGGTCTACCTGAGGCATGTGACTTGTGCAGTTCTTCAAGTAACAGCCCAGGAATGATAATCTTGACTTGTAAGCATGGCCACATTATCCTGCAGCCCTGACTGTCCTGATGATTGGGTACCATCCATTCTTTGTTTTGTTTTGTTTTAACTTACTTAAAAGCAGGTTATGCTCAGTGAAGAATATTTGAAAAATACTGACAAATATGACATGGCTTTGTTTGTTTGTTTAAACACTGGTTAAGGTTTTCTTTTGGTGGGGGAGCTTACCTTCTAAACAACTGTTTTATGTGCAACTGCATACTTTTCTCCTGCTTTCATTGATGTTTTACAAGTTGGCATTTATGTCTTACCTGTAACCTGCTTGCAGATTGGTCGCTAGCCACTTGCAGAGTGCATTTAACAAGAGTGAGCTCCAATATAAAGATGGTGATTTATTTCCAAAGCTAACCTAGAGGAAGAAGCGCAGGTGTCCCACCTCCAGATGTACCCCTTAGCTTTTGGAGCAGAAAGTGGGCACTTTTAAAAGTCAAGGGAGGGTGTGAGCAAGGTGGGGGATACCTGGGTTAGCTTGGTGTTTTATCAACGAGGCGGCTGAGCTGGTGACCATTGGCGTCTTCATGGGCGTGACTAGGCCATAAACCCCTCAGGTGGGAGAGAGTAGTGGGCATGTTTTTCAGCTGTTTTCTCAAGGCAACCTCCTGATGGATGAGAGTTCCATAGCAGGCATGCTTTGGTCTGTAAATTGACTAACTCTCGAGGACTTGGATGAACTTAGTAGGGAATGGCGGGTGAAGGAGGGAGTAAAAAGCTATTTTTTAGCATTTCTAAAAGGCTGCGTAGGAAGTGGGGAATGAAAAAAAGAAAACATCTCTTTGAAAAATGGGGTACTTGGTTACATATTTATGTAACACCTTCTCCCTCTTTGAACACAGCTAGTTTTCAGAAGGTCCAGGCCTGTGTCAGTGTGCTCTAGGGTGCTGTGGGTTGTGTTGATTCTGGGGTCTGCCTTGACCTTACTTGTGAGGAATACTTCAGAGACCTCACTACGCAGCCAGCGCATTCATTTTCTAACAGCCGCGTTTCCAGATTTTCGTTCCTTCCTTCCTCTCCTCCTGTTGGCTTTGTGTTCCTCAGTGTGGCTCTCCATTTCCTGCCAGTCTTCCTGGGAACTCTTCCTTCCCCAGGAGCTGCCCAGAAAACCTTTCCCCCACCTCTGCTGCTTTCTTCTCTTCTAATATTTCAACATAATCAAGATATTTTGATTATTCACATACATTTTACAAGGACATTGTAAAGAAAGGGCCTTGTGCCCCAACCATGGCCTGAGCAGTATTTGTTCCCCGCACCGAGGCAGCATATTGCGATGGTTTAGACTGAGAACTGAACCCAGGGCCCAAAGCCTGGCTTTACCATTTAATGTGATCTGACTTCTCTGCGCCTTCTTACGCTTGTCTATAAAATCCAGTGTGAAAATGTCCATGTAATTTGGTATAGTGAGCATTAAATGCACTAATACATGCAGAGTACTCACTTGGAGCAGTGACTGACACATAGGGAGTGCTAAATAAATATTAGATGGTTATTGCACATACTTAAACTGCTTGGAAGCACTGGAACTGGTGTGAAACAATTTTCTAGCTAATAAAGAGTGTTCAAATGTCTTTATGTTGAACACAGTTCCTTTTTTAAATGGCCCATTTCATGGATTCAGGTACTGCCTGTTGAAATTTTTTACATGGATTGGTTTCTGCCTTTAGGAGCCTTTAAAAAAAAATAAATAAATAAAAGAATTGTATGTGTTAATGTAGTAAAATCTTCAAACATAATTTTGGCTTTTAAGGGATGTTTTTATACTCACTGGCCTATACCGGAGTTGTCACTCACGGCCTCTGCTAGCTACTTCACAGCTCCTGTGAAGGACACCGCTCTGCCCGCAGCCCCTGCTGGGGAGAAAGCTCTCTGAGGACTGTGTCCTCCCTCTTCTCCTTTTCCTGGGGTGGCTGATTTGATTGGGATGGGACACCCGAGAGCTATCTCTGTCATGGCCTTCCATGGGAAAAACATGAGCCAAGCCAGTTTGATTCTCTTGAGAATTTTAATTTGGGAAATCAGAAGGAAAAAGTCGTGGGAGCCGAAATTGTAAGAATGCCATGAGCTAATGGCATGAGGACAGGCCTGCCTGGCAGTGACATGGCGGCAAACACAGAGTCTGACAGCAAGCATTAATACAAAGTAGAAGAGAAGATGTGACAATTGCACGCGACAGAGAAAACTAAACACAGAGAGAAGCCAAGTTAGGTTAATGGCAGAGGCCCAGGGAGAACATCCCAGACGTAGCTGTACTGTGAGTTCTTTCTCACAGCAAGTTGCTCACGTGTTTTCCTGGTCTCTTTGTAATTGTATTCTCATTATTTGAGGCTTTGCATTCAAAAGCTTCTAACTTAACAGCAGCTGTATAGCATATGTAGTCCTTTTCCTTTCCCATCTAAAGGATTACTCTCATTCTGTTCTTGTTGCCTTAATACCTCTTACACAGTTTACAGTGATATACATTGAACTCACTTTTTAGTACTGTCTTCAAGTCTCCATATTCCATGCTGTATTTTCCTGATAGCACTAATTTATTTTCTTCTTTTTTTTTGGAATATGTCTTCTATTGCACTCCTGTGGAATTTGCAAATCTGGACCCCTCAGTTCCTATGCAACACGGGGTGGTGATTTCTCTCAGATCTAGGGCGTGGACTCCTTAGGGCAGCAGCCTCAGCCTCTTTGTATTCACACAGTACTGTGGGCTGTGCTGAGCAGGTGATAGATGCCCAACAAGTCATTAGTCATTTCTCGTGGTTCTTTTAGTTCTTGTCATCCTGGCTTATCTTGGATCAGAAAAGAGGATGCTTTAGCACAAAAGAGGATGTTTTAGCCCTTTGCTAGGATGTATCTTTTTTTTTTTTTTTAAACAAGCTTTACATTTATTTGAAGGAGAATAAATATTAAAGAATTTGAGAGAAATGAGGGAGTTACACAGTAACTCTGGTCTTTGATTAGTAACTAAGTTTCTCATTTGTGCTGTGAAATGGTGATACTCCAATGGCAGAGGAGTGAGCAAGCTCATATTTGTTAAGTGAGATGAACACCTGACATCTAAATCCCTACTAATATTTGCTTTGGGCCTTAAGTGTATACTGTGGTTAACAAAGTAACTTGTCTTGACATTACTCCCGCATGTGGGGTTGTTTTTCTTTCGGTATTCCCTTTTTTAGCATATTTGGGAAACCACTTTATTTGCCAAGTTACTGTATTTGCTACCAACATGTTTGAATAATGCTGTGTTTTGTCATTGAATGTAACTTCCATGATCTTTAAAAACAATGCTTTGAAATAGTGTTCTCGTCTGTATATTGCGTCTCTCATGTCCTAATTTCTTCTTCTTAAAAGAACACAAGTCATATTGGAGCAGGGCCCATTCTTGGTGACTTCATTTTAACTGATTACTTCTGTAAAGACCCTAGTTCCAAATAAGGACACATTCTCAGGTTCTGGAGGTTTGGATTTCAGTATATAAATTTGGGGAAAACAGAGTTTCAACCCATAATACAGAGGAACCACCACCCTACTAATTACCATAGCACCCATAAACCAGGCTTCCCTGGTGTCAAAGCCGAGAAGCTTAAAAGATTTGTTTGCACCTAGAGCCCACAGTCATTAGGTTGAGACTTGTGAGTCTCACTAGATATTGGCACAGTTACCCGAAAATCCTTAAAGGACTCTCTTCATCTCTCACCTGGATCAGGACAGGAGCCTCCTAACTTGTCACCTTCCTGCTGCCCACCTTGTCCACCTTCAGTCTGCTCTCAACGCACGCATCTCTGGGTTCCGCTACTTCCTGGTCATGTGACCTTGGGCAAGTTGGGTAACCTGTGTCTGTGTCCTCGTCTGTTGTAGTGATAGTTAACCGAATCTACAAATGTAAAGTGATTAGTAGAGTACCTGATGTTAAAAGGTGTGGTAGCCAGAATGGTGGCCCTCCAGTGATGTCCTGTCCTAATCATCCCTGGAACCTGTGAATATGTTATTTTACATGGCAAAAGGGACTTTCAGATGTGATTAAAGACCCTGAGATTGGAGGGGGGGCGGTTATCTTGGATTATCTTAGGGCCTGTTGTAATCACAGTGGTCCTTAAAAGAGTCAGAAGAGATGTGATGACAGAAACAAAGGTCAGGCTGGGCACTGTGCCTCACACCTGTAATCCCAGCACTTCGGAGGGCCAAGGCAGGAAGATCACTTGGCCACAGGAGTTCAAGACCAGCCTGGGCGACGTAGTGAGACCCCCCCATCTCTTAAAAAAAAAAAAAAAAAACCGCGTGGTGGTGGTGTTTCATGCCTGTAGTCCCAGCTACTTAAGAGATTGAGGTGGGAGTTTCTTATGAGCCCAGGAGTTCAAGGCTGCAGAGAGCTATGATAGTGCCACTGCACGCTAGTCTAGGTGACACAGTGAGATAGACTTGCCGACACCTTGATTTTAGCCCCATGAGACTTCCCCCATTTTAGACTTCCGACCTCCAAAAACTGTTAGATAGTAAATTAGCGTTGTTGTAAGCCACTGCATTTGTGGTAATTTATTACTGCAGCAATAGGAAATGAATAGATAAGTGTCAGCTGTTTTATCTGGTTTTCCTGTTCTTACTGTAAATAAGGTTTTCTTTAAACAGAGGAGTCTGTGGCCAAAGACAGTTGGAAAATGAGTGGATTAGGTGGTCACCAGCATTCTTGTCCCATCTCCCATCCTGATGTGGCAGGTACTCTCTCTAAGACAGTGCCTAGCCCCAGTAGTTTCTCAGCATTTGTGGAATGTTTAGGGAGGGCTGGGTGGTGGTCTCTAGTGTGGAGCCGCCTGTGGGATTCTCTCCAGTCCCCACATCACTCCTGGAGGATTCTTATTAATTATTTGGCTATTTTGGTATTTGGTTGTTCCTTCATGTGCCATATTGGCCTTGAGCTCTGTGTTCCAGGTTTATGGATGTCTTTTGGGGCCTGTGCACCTTTGTGGGCTCCATTGGTTTTCCTTTTACCCCATAAATTTGTCACTTCAGGTCATTCAAGTGACTTCAGATGTTATATATTCTGTGATAAGAATTCATTACACAGACACCCCAGGCAAGCTGGACTCAGAGTTAGGGTCAGGAATGCTTTACTGGAATAGAGCCAGAGACAGTGTTGGGCCATGAGTTGCTTCTAGAACAGCCTGTGATTTGGCCTTTAGGCCTAAACTAGCCCCGTGATGCATTCTGGGCTTATGAGTTGTTTGCAGCATTTTTTTAAACCTACAAAATGAGTTAGTTATGTGCTTTCTTTTTTAACCTGTACAGAGAAGCTGTAATGCCATTTTTGTATATAGTACCACTGCTGCTTTTGTAAAACAGGAAAACATGAAAGTGTGAAGCCAGTCTACAGTGCTAGAGGAATTTCATTTCACTTCAAGTTTCTTGGATTAATGTCAACATTATTTCCCTGGCATGAAAGCTACTAAGTTTTTAGAGTCTGTAGCCTTTAGATAAAACATGGAAGAATTTTGGTGCATGTTTTGATGTGCAGAGTCGGGGGCAGCTCCCTCAGCAGACCTTTTTGTAGTTGATAATCTAGTTATTTGGCACTCTACATAAAGAATGTGAGCTTCCAGGTGCAATTTGTCTATTTTGAAAAGGGCTGTGGAATCTATTATGATTTATAAAAAATCCTGTATTCAGATTTAATGAGTGACAAGAGTATATTTATTGACTATATCCTTTTTCTTTTAAAGCCATTAGTAGAACATGCCACATTTTAAAAAGCATCTCCATTAGTGCTTTCACTGGTGGGATGAGAAGTTGTAGGAGTTAGTAGTGACAACTTCATGACCAGGGCTCAGGCTTGTAACTTAAGGGATTATCATGCACTGACAGTGGTGGCTAGATGGGCAGTCAAGGTAGGGTGACCCAAACAGAGATGCTCCCCACCTCCCAGCAGAGTGTCTGTCTGTCTAATATCTCATGGTCTTAACTAAAAATTGTTGATAAATAGGTGGCTCTGTAAGAAATAATTTTCTCATTTGTAGAATCAAGGACAAGCAGTGGCAGTTCAGGCCAGAATGTGGAGGCTCTCCACACCTGAATTCAAACTGTGGTTGGATCTCTGCATGTGTTATCCTACCTCTCAAACTCAGCGCATCTCAGATAGAACTCCTCATCTCTCAAACTGCTCCTAACCCTGGGAAGAATTAGATCACCTACACTGTCTCTCCTATTGGCCTGCAGATCAAGACACAAAAATTCAAGTCTGGAAGACTCTGAAGTGGCGAGTTCATTTGAAGGGTGCAGGTCACATTCATTCTTCTGTGTTAGCTGTGCTTTTTGTGCAGTCAGACTTGGCATTATCCACCAATATATAACAGCCTTGAGGGTATCTCAAGAGCAGTATTAATTCACAATACTCAGGAATTAGCAGGCAGAGGAGAAGAGGGGGCGTGGAGGTACAAATAAAGGATTTTTCCATTTACTTACAATTCTGCACTAGGGTCCTTTAGAGAGCCTGACGGTTTCACACCAGTTGAGATCTGGGCAGAGGACCTGAGAATAATGTGAAATCTCTTGAAAGATTGAATGGTGTAATGGAAAGGACATTGATGGGGGTCTGAGAAACCAGGGAGTTGATCCTTTGCCTCCAGGACTTTTTACCAGCAGTGTAAAGAGGTCTGTGACTTGATTGAGTCACTAAACTATCTCTGAACCAATTTTTTTTTTTTTTTTTTAAAGATAACACCAACACCTACCCTCCTGGTGTATTAAGAGTAATTGAAATAATATTTGTAACTCAATTAGTGTAGAGCAGGCACTCAATAAAGGTTAGTTGGTTAGGCTGGGCGTGGTGGCTCACGTTTATAGTCCCAGTACTTTGGGAGGCCGAGGTGGGAGGTTCAGCTGAGGTCGGGAGTTCGAGACCAGCCTGACCAACATGGAGAAACCCCATCTCTACTAAAAATAAAGGAATTAGCCGAGCGTGGTGGCATATACCTGTAATCTCAGCTACTTGGGAGGCTGAGGCAGGAGAATCACCTGAACCCGGGAGGCGGAGTTTGCGGTGAGCTAAGATCATGCCCATTGCATTCCAGCCTGGGTGACAAGAGTGAAACTCCGTCTTAAAAAAAAAAAAAAAAAAAAGTTAGTTGGTTAGTTTTCTCTATTCTCCCCACCCTGCATCTAACTCAGGCAGAGATGTTGCTAATCTTTGTAACTACATCAATCAGTTAGAAACTGCTTGGGTTTCATGTGCAATGATATTGGAAAGAAAATACATTTAATGAACTGCATTAAGTTTAGCAAACTGCCTTATGCTTTTGTTTCGAAAGGAAGAAGACATATGTAAAATATGAACTGCATGGGAAAATAAATTTAAAATGTATAAAGTAATGGAAAGGCAATTACATTTATAATTATTCAAAGAAATAGAATATGGTGTGGTCAGATTTTTAACAGTGGAAATTTTGCATAATAAACTCTGGTAGCCCTAGGAGGAGATCACCAGGAAGGGGAAAATGAGTAACAGAAATGCTTATGTTTTAAAATGGAGAAATGATATAACTGTAATTCTTAGCACAGGTGTAAAGCATGCTATTGGAAATACATCAGATTGGTTATGCAAATGAGCCCCAATTTAATCTGTTACAAACATTTTCAACTAATGAAATTAGGCATGAAATGTTGAAAAATTGGTGCATTTAAGTTTTAATTTTCCAGAGAGCCTACTATTCTGACCATAAGAAACATCATCTTTAAAATAACCTGTAGCCGTTGATCTCGTAATTTTGGATAAAATAATGAAACAGCTCCAATGGAAGAATATATAGTTTATGCCACTCTCTTCATAGCAGTGTATAAAAAATACATAGGTAAGTAAATGTAAATATGTTCATATATATTATGTGAAAATGTACACATATAAACAAGATCCTATTGCGATCTGGCAAAGCAAAAAGCAAAACAGAATAATATGTACTACTAAAAATCATAAGTCCACAAACTATCAATATTCAGAAATAGGTACATGAAATAAATTTGAAAAGAAAGTCATCCTATTATATCTTTTTATTTTTTATTTTTTTGAGATGGACTTTCACTCTTGTAGCCGAGGCTGGAGTGCAGTGGCGTGATCTCGGCTCACTACAACTTCTGCCTCCTGAGTTCAAGCGAGTCTTGTGCCTTAGCACAACTAGTAGCTAGGATTACAGGTGCCCGCCACCACGCCTGGCTAATTTTTGTATTTCTAATAGAGATGGGGTTTCACCATATTGGCCAGGTTAGTCTTCAACTCCTGACCTCAGGTGAACTCCTGATCTCAGGTGATAATATGCCTGTCTTGGCCTCCCAGAGTGCTGGGATTATAGGCGTGAGCCACCATGCCTAGCCTATTACATCTTATTTACAGTTTTGGCTGCTGTTTCAGGGCTATAGAGAAGCACAAGACTGACAGCTGTCGCTTCAGGGAAATGAAGTTCCAGCGTGGGAAGATAGGTAACAATGTGCAAATATTGACTAAATAAATTTGGGTGAATAAGTGCTGTGAAGGAAGTAAGACGGCAGTAGAATGGAGAGGATCAGGGTGCCTAGGACTGGCGCTATCCTAGGAAGGCTGAGGCGGGGAGGATTCCTGAGCTGAGCTGAGCTGTGGTGTTGGAGGAGTGGGCCAGTAACGATGTGGGCTCAGGGAACAGAAAGTTAAGGGTTTTCAGACTGGAGTGAGTTTGGCATGTGTGAGCCAAGAGCAGCCAGTGTTTCTAGATCTTAGAGAACAATTGTATGTTGACCTGGTTTATATTAGGAACTAAGTTATTTTATTTACTTTTATTATTTTGAGACAGTCTCACTCTGTCATCCAGGCTGGAGTGCAGTGGTGTGATCTTGGCTCACTGCAACCTCCGCCTCCTGGGTTCACGCGATTCTCCTGCCTCAGCCTCCCGAGTAGCTGGGACTACAGGCATCCACCACCACCACGCGTGGCTAAGTTTTGTATTTGTAGTAGAGATGGGGTTTCACCTTGTTGGCCAGGCTGGTCTCCACCTCCTAACCCCAGGTGATCTGCCTGTCTCAGCCTCCCAAAGTGCTGGGGTTACAGGCGTGGGCTACCTCGGCCAGTTGTTTTTTTCTTTTTTTGGAGACAGAGTCTCCTCTGTTGCCGAGGCTGGAGTGCAGTGGCACCATCTTGGCTCACTGCAGTCTTCTCCTCCTAGGTTCAAGTGATTCTCATGCCTCAGCCTCCCAAGTAGCTGGTGTTCACGACCATGCCCAGCTAATTTTTGTAATTTTAGTAGAGATAGGGTTTCAGTTTCACCATGTTGGCCAGGCTAGTCTCAAACTCCTAGCCTCAAGTGATCTGCCCACCTTGGCCTTCCAAAGTGCTGGGATTACAGGTGTGAACTACCACACTGGCCATATTTTACATTGTAACACAACCAAATTGTATTTTTCTTTATCAGTTATCTTTTCAATCACCCCCAAACCTAATGACTAAAACAGCAGCCATTTATTTCAGTGTGTGCTTTACTCACTGGACAGTTACATGTCCCTCTGAACGGCCTCATGTATCTATGGGGAAGCTCTGCCTCTGCAGGCTGGCTGGCTGCTGCGGCAACTAGGGGGCCACTGAGCCAGGAGTCATTCATCAGTGAGCCGGCGAGCCTGGGCTTGTTCTCATGGAGGACTGAGGGTTCCGTGAGAGTGGAGCAGAGGTGTGTAACATTCTTTGAGGTGGAGGCTCTGAATTGGCACAGTGTCACTTTCTCTATATTCTATTGGCTACAAGACTAGCCCAGGTTCAAGGGGTGGGAAATAGATGAGTTTCCATGGGAAGAACTGCAATGTCAGTGCACTGAGATGTGCCTACAAGGAGGGCTGGAGGATTGGTCCATGCTTGCAATCCATTCCATTTCGCCTTATGCTTGGTACTTTTCTTCTGTACTTTAGGTGTAAGAAATTACAATCCTGTATGATCCAATATTTTACAGTTTTGCCTTTTCATATTTAGGTCTTTCAGTGTTTACATATTATTTTAAAAAATTGAGAACAGCATGATAAACGAGGAAAAATGAAGTTTCAAAAACTGACAGTGGGGAATGTTAAAAGGGTTAGAGGCTGTGCACGTGGCAGAGCAGGGGCTATTTAGGGAATCTTTGTATCTTCAGCTCAGTTTTACTGTGAGCCTAAAACGGCTCTAAAAATAGTCTGTTAAACAATTTTATTACCATAATATGACTCATCTTCATTGTGACAGTAATGTGTGAAGGAGACATACAGGAAGACAGGAGCTGTGTGAAGTGCGGAAATCAGTGAACACCTTCTTAGAAAGTGCTTTAAACCAGAGGCAGGATTGTATACTTGTCAGGCTGTGGCCTTTGGACCAGTGGTTCTGAAGAATAGTTAAGCCTTTGCTGCTATTATTTGTAGCTGTGCCAACCTTACACAGATTACTCAACATCTTTGAGGTTTGGCCTCTTTGTAAAATGGTATAATAATCTTTATATATCTCTTGAGGATTTTTGAATGAAATGAAACGTGCATATCACCTAGCATGGTGCAAGGCCTGTAAAATAAATGTTAGCGTATTTTAGAAGTAGTTTTCCACTCTTCTGTTAATCTCCAATTAAGATGAGGACCTCTGTAGGTCTTTTGCAGAATTAATTGTTCCTACCATTTCTTTTTGGCCTTCAGTTACCTCCCTGATGCTGTTTTCTATGAACATTCTTTTTGAATCTTCTGGGTTTCTCTGACTGGAGTGGTTATTTGGCAATCGGTTAAGAGCAGCTGGTTGGCTGACCTTGGGCTTTTGAGATCCTTATATGTGAAACCATGGCAGGCATCCAGATCGCATCAAGCCACTATCAGGTGTGTGTATTCCTAATCACAGCCTGAACTTTAGAATTGGGCAAGTCCTGACTGGAGAGAGCAGAGAAAAGGAGAATACTTTAGGGAACAGTGTGAAAGAGTCAGATTTGAGGAATAAGAAGGTGTGGGAGGGAATCAACATTTCTCCAGCGTCTATTCTGTGGCAGGGTATAGACTAGAAGGCAGAGGCTACCTGGAGCGTGCCAGGTTGAAGATGGCGGGCCATTTGGCAAGGGAGTTGGGTCATGCCTTCTCATAGATCGAGTGGAGGACAGCTCTACAGCTCTACCAATTTTAGGAGGAATAAATTTCTTTTATGGCTTGACTTAAAACAATAACCCAAGTCATTGTTATGCTTTTCTTCCTAGGTTTGTCAGTGGCCCAGCGGAAGTTTGCTCATTCACTCAGAGACTTTAAGTTTGAGTTTATCGGTGATGCTGTGACAGATGATGAACGATGCATAGGTAAATAAACATGAGATTTTGGTTTGTTTTGCTTTGCCATGGCCACCAAATAATCACTCCTTTCTTGTTACAGATGCTTCCTTACGTGAATTTTCAAATTTTTTGAAGAATCTGGAGGAACAGAGAGAAATTATGGTGAGTTGAGAGGGGTGTAAATTAATAAGTCAGATTTCAAGGGGGAAAAAATCTGGATTTGGAAGTTGGTTCTGGTAGAAGTTGTGAAACATTTATCTCTGAGTACAGTAGTGCATTGTAATGGAAAGATGAGGTTTCAGGAGTCCTGATTTCTAGTTCCATGAGGGGGCTGACCACAGTCAGAACTTGGAGAAGCTGCAGGACCTCCACCAAGGCCTTGCTTTTTCATCTGTAAAGTGGACAGTGGGACTACATCACTGCTTTCTAGCTTTTTGTTGCAGCACAGCACTTTCATTTATATAGACTCTCATGCAGAAGCTTGATATATTAGGGGAATAAAAGCAGAAAAGCTTACATAGAAGCAGAGGACAGCTGGGCAATGTTAGCTCCTGACTCATACCCCTGTAGATTTCTAGGCTGCGTGGAAAGGGAGAGAACCTGGACCTTAGAGGTCTTTGAGATCCCACTTTGCATCAAGATTCATGATCATAACAAGAATAAGAAGAACTACCCTTGGCCAGGCGTGGTGGGTCATGCCTGTAATTCCAGCCCTTTGAGAGACTGGGTGGGTGTATTGCACAAGCTCAGGAGTTTGACACCAGCCTGGCCAACATGGTAAAACCCCATCTCTACAAAAATACAAAAACTAGGCTGGGTGCAGTGGCTCATGCCTGTAATCCCAGCAGTTTGGGAGGCTGATGTGGGCAGATCACCTGAAGTTGGGAGTTTGAGACCAGCCTGACCAATATGGAGAAACCCCGTATCCACTAAAAAAAAAAAACAAAATTAGCTGGGCATTGTGGCACATGCCTGTAATCCCGGCTACTCAGGAGGCTGATGCAAGAGAATCGCTTGAACTCAGTAGGTAGATGTTGCGGTGAGCTGAGATCGCACCATTGCACTCTGGCCTGGGCAACAAGAATGAAACCCCATCTCAAAAAAAAAAAAAACAAAAAAGAAAC
>NW_012112142.1:5253065-5254692 GCF_000951035.1 Colobus angolensis palliatus | reverse complement strand
AAAAAAAAAAAAACAAAAAAGAAACTAGCCAGATGTGGTGGTATGTGCCCGTGGTCCCAGCTACTCAGGAGGCTGAGTTGGAAGGATCGCTTGAGCCCAGGAGGCTGAGGTTGCAGTGAGCCGAGATTGTGCCACTGCCCTCCAGCCTGGGTGACAGAGCAAGACCCTGTCTCAAAACAAAACAAAACAAAAACTATCCCCCATGGAGTGCGCTTCATATGCAGTGTTGTACTAAGTGCCTTAAGTGTATGATCTCATTTAACACGCACTCAGCTGTAAATTTGGGAGTTATTGAATAATTGCTTGCTTTTCTGAAAAGCTTACATTACCTTCCTAATGATATTCTTTAATTAAACCAGATTTACAGCAGAATTTCTACTAGGTTATGACCCACTATCTATTCTCACCATTTATTTCAGGCTTAAAAAAAATACAGATTCAGGCTGGGTGAGGTGGCCCATGCCTGTAATCCCAGCAAGCCAAGGTGGGCAGGTCACCTCAGGTTAGGAGTTCGAGACCAGTCTGGCCAACTTGGTGAAACCCCGTCTCTACTAAAAATACAAAAAAATTTAGCTGGGTGTGGTGGCACGCACCTGTAATCCCAGCTGCTTGGGAGGCTGAGGCAGAAGAATCACTTGAACCTGGGAGGTGGAGGTTGCAGTGAGCCGAGAGTGCACCACTGCATTCCAACCTTAGCAACAGAGTGGGACTCTGTCTCAAAAAGAAAAACAAAACAAACAAACAAAAAGATTCTTTTTTCTATATTCTTGAAAATAAGTACTGTCTAGAATTATGTTACATTGTGAGCGTATGAGTGGGTTTAGATGTGGTAGAAATAATACTGGACATATTAGCTAAGTTGGTTTACCTTGACTGTGTGCCAGTGTATTAGTCTGTTCTTACACTGCTTTGAAGAAATACCGGAGACTGGGTAATTTATAAAGGAAAGAGTTTTAATTGACTCACAGTGCTGCATTGCTGGGGAGGCCTCGGGAAACTTAGAATCATGGCGGAAGGCAAAGGAGAAGCAGGTACCTTCTTCACAAGGTGGCAGGATGGGGTGAGTGCAGGCAGGGGAAATGCCAGATGCTTATAGAACCATCAGATCTCACAGGAACTCACTATCATGATAACAGCATGGGGGAAACCACAAGTTACCTCCACCTGGTCCTGCCTTTGACATGTGGGGATTATGGAGTTTACACTTTCAGGTAAGATTTAGGTGAGGACACAGAGCCAAACCGTATCAGCCAGGAGCTGTTCTAAGCTATTTACCTAATACAAAGTCACGGAATTCTCACATCAACCCTATGAGATAGATTCTGCTATTGTTCCCCATTTAACGGATGAGGAAACGGAGGCACTTTATCTTGCCCTAGATCACATGGATCTAGGAGGTAGAGCTGGTTTGTGTTAAGAAGCTGGCACTGAACTGCCCTCCCTGTCACTGCAACTGGCTTCATAGGTGTCACTCTAATTTCCTGGGTGGTGGCTGGTGGGTGTTTATGTTGGTTAGGGCTGTAGGAGGACACTGATTTGGATTTAAAAAGTGACAGAGGGCCAGGCGTGGTGGCTGATGCCTGTAATCCCAGCACTTTGGGAGGCTGGGGTGGGTGGATCACCTGAG
>NW_012112142.1:5191250-5248045 GCF_000951035.1 Colobus angolensis palliatus | reverse complement strand
CCCGGCTAATTTTTGTATTTTTTGTAGAGACGGGGTTTCACCATGTTGGTCAGGCTGGTCTTGAACTCCTGACCTCACGTGATCTACCCGACTTGGTCTCCCGAAGTTTGGGGATTACAGACCTGAGCCACCGCACACGGTTGAAACCACAATTAACTTTTGCACTTACCTAAATATTTTTTTAAAAGTGTTTCAGAGTATTACTAAAAGAATATATATTGGTTAAAATGAGTTAAATGCATTCCACGTTTTAGGAGAAAATATGCTATTCTTTCTTTAGTATGCCCTAGAGCTCTTGTCAAAGTATGGTCCCTGGTCCAGCATCACTTTAGGAACGTGCTAGAAATGCACATTCTCAGGCCCACCCCGGAACTACTGAGTCAGAAACCCTGGGATGAGTTCTGTCAGCTGGTCTTTCATGAAACTCTCCAGGTGATTCTTAAGCAGGCTGAAATCAGCTGCTGGCTTGGGGTGCTAGTGAAATCTTGGCTGGCAATCCTTTCCTTAGGGCTAGACTGTCTGGAAGTTGGAAACGCTCTACATTGTTTTGTGATGACTGTGTCCCTGTCAGGAGGTTAAAATAGTGATCGAAAGCATAAGCTTTCACTTCTCATTTCCAAAGGATTTGAGACTATAGCTGGTTTGTGTTAATGGAATAGGTTTGGTAGGATTTTTAGTGTTACTTACTTTGTATTTAATACTGCTTGCGAGTTCCTATAGGATGATAAGTACCTAAGGCATTAGATGCCATTGAAAAGATTATGCCTTTAGTTTCATCTTATTATACTTATAATGGTTTATATGGCATGTGAAGCTTGTTTGAATCAGTTATTTTACAGTTTCTGTGGATTTCTGTTGGCAGGCACATTCAGAATGGGGGAAATTCATCTTGAACTTATTTGTGAAAACATTTCTCAGTTTGGTTTAAAAGTTGTCAGTGACCTAATTTTGTGAAGACTTTTTCCTCCTTGGAACTGACCTTTACAATTGGACAGCCTTGCTTTTTCTTACAATTCTCTTTTTCCCATAAGCCTGTTATTTAGTCGGATAGGGATGTCTTTGTAAAACCTGTTCTTCAGGAACGTACCTTTTGAGAGTTTAATTTACTGACTCAGAATCCTGTAGAGATTACAGTCAGGAATAACTCAAATCAAAATTCTAAAATGAGTGAAGATTGTCTTAGGCAGGAGGCCTGTCTCCTTCTTGGACCCCTTTCCCTGCAAGTCCTTGCCCTGTGACTCAGTGTCCTCTCTGTTGGTGACTCATTATCATATGTGGCCTTCCAGCCTTGTCATCATCAGATGCTACTTCCCTGTTGAAACTTACATTTCCTGAATTTCTTATCCTTAGGGTGTATTCTGTGCTTCTGAGGAATCAGCCTCAGAAGAGGAATCAGCCAACTCTGCACTCTTCTTCCCCCTGACTGCCCCAACATACACACACCCACTCACTGACACACACGCAAGGGACCCTAGAATCTAACTAGCCCATTCATTTAATTGTCTAATCCAGAGGAGTGATTGCATTATTGGGAATGTGTGCAGCTGAGTCTACTGTTTCACTAGGAAAATATTTTGGGATGAGCCAAGGTACCTATGATCAGTCTCTAGACCATGTCATGAAAATACTAGATGGTGTAGCCTTGGCTCTGAAAACAAAGAACTTAGGGAAACTTATATTTGACAACTTAATTTTATTTTTTAAAAAAGAGGAGTCTGGGCGCGGTAGCTCACGCCTGTAATCCCAGCACTTCGGGGAGGCTGAGGCGGGTGGATCTTGAGGTCAGGAGTTCAAGACCATCCTGACCAACATGGTGAAACCCTGTCTCTACTAAAATTACAAAAATTAACTGGGCATGGTGGTGGGCACCTGTAATCCCAGCTACTCGGGAGACTGAGGCAGGAGAATCACTTGAACCTCGGAGGCGGAGGTTGCAGTGAGCTGAGATCGCACCACTGCACTCCATCCTGGGCAACAGAGCAAGACTCCATCTCAAGAAAAAAAAAAAAGTGACAAAGGCATATGTCCTCAAAAGCCCTAATATAATTTGCACTCATTCCTAAATTTTGAGGTAATTTGTTTGTATATAGTGTAGATACTGTAGAGGGTGTGTGAAGACACCGTGGTCCCATGAGGTTTTTCTGGCACACACTGACAGATTCAATCGTTATTAATGTGATCCTGTAGTCATCAATTTTTCAGCTATTTAGGAAAGACTAAATAAAATGGTGAATAAAAATAGCGTCATGATGTCACCTTTCTAGTACATGGAGTAGATGTGTGGGCTGGTGAGGTACGTGTTTTTAGTTTACGTTAAGAGTGTCAATTTTCCGTTCTTAACTCTCTTTGATAGTTGTACTTTCCTGGCATCCTGAACATTTAGCACATACCTATTGATCTCTGTTTATGTTCCAACTGCTGTTGAGAAACTCAGGACATAGGTGAAGGCAAAGAAAGCAAAAGTCCCTGCCTTCATGGAGGTTAGATTCTAGGCAGGGGTAGTGAAGTAGAAATAAACCTGTAATCCATTGGCAGGCAGTGAAAAATGCTACAAAACAGTACAGGGCAAGGAGCCAGGTGGGGCGGGTCCACAGCGTATCTGGAGTGGTGAGGTGCTGACTGCCTTTTCAGTAGGGTACTGCACAAAGGGCATCATCCTGGTGTCTGGAGGAAGAGTTCTGAGCAGAGTGGTGCTGGATTTTAGCTCTATAGAAATAGTGTGTGACCATTGTCAGGCTCAGTATTCTGTTTCTGTTTTAGGTTCCTTGAAATGGAGTGATGAGGTCCAAAAACGGGAACATGGTATTGGCTCCAGGCTGTGTGGAGTAGACAGCATGGTTTGCAGAGCTGTTGTTAGCCAACTGACTGGTTTAATCTCCAGCTGTGATGGAGGTTGATAGGGTCTCTGTGTTAGATGAGGTTGGCTTCCCGTGCAGGGTAGGAATGAGAATAGGGTAGTGTCTGTATAAGGCCATGAACCTTAGAGAGGAGTGCTGTGGTGTGTCACACACAACCCACTGTGGGAACAGAAACACCTGCTGGAAAGCAGGACGCTGTCCAAAGCTGGGGTGGGTGGTAGCCATGGCCAACCACAGAATTAACAGGACACCTCCTAGTGCTTTCTTCCTTTTTAGCTTGGAAAATTTCAAACATGTACCAAAGTCGAGAGAAATATACAATGAAACTACATGGACTCAACACCCAGCCTCAGACCAGTCTCATTTCTCCTGTGATCCTTACTCCCCCTGGCCCCCTGCTGTCCTCATTATTTTGACAGAAAGCCCAGTTTTATTCACAAATACTTCAGTATATATCTCAAAAAACAGACACTTAAAAAAACACCGTGTCTTTATCACAGTCAGTAATTTCTTAATTTTATGAAAAATTAGGTCATATTCAAGTTTTCCTGATACTCATTCAAATTCTGTCTCTTTCTCTTCCCCACCACCACCCCCAATAACAGTTGGTCTGTTTGAATCTGAATCCGAACATATTACATTTCATTGATACATTTCCAAGTCACTTTATAGGCTCTTCTCCCCATCTGCTTTTTTCCCCCTTTACAAGAGTTCCTGATCCTTTTATATTTGCCTCAGAAACCTTTAAAATGGTACTTTCCTAAGTGATCAGTGAGTTGGAATGATGAAATTAGTAAAAGTTGAAAAGTTGGACACTTAACCCATATTGACATTATTTAGGTACTTATCTTGATAGTCACTGATCACTTCTTTTTTTTTTAAAAGTAGAATCACTGTGGCTACCTTTGTTTATTTAAATGCCTTTGAATACTTACTAAAACATAACTGATACATTACTAAACATTTGCCTGAAACTTTTGGGTCAGAATAGATACTTGCCTCAAGAAATTTCCAGTGTGTTACTGGAGAATAAGTGGTAAAGACCTAATTAAAATAGCCTATACTAAGTGCTTCCTAAGACAAGGAATGGGAAAAGAAAACAATATACAAAGTACGCCAGCAAAGATAGTGTGACTCACATGGAGTGGGCACCCCCTAAGCTTGTGGTTGTTAGGAAAGGGTTCATGGGGTGGAGACACAGCAGAGGGTCTTTGTATAGTTTAGCAAGCCCGTATCTCCCACACTGGTACAAGGAGAAAAGGAATGTCTTTAAGCAGCTAAAATGGTTGCCAGTACATTCTGAGAACTTTGAAAGACTCTTGTTTTACTTAAAAAATTTTTTTAACTTAAAACTTTTACAAACCATCAGCAGTTCAAAGCCATAGATTAAGAAAGGAATGCAAAATGACTGTAAAATGGAGGTAGAAATAGTCTGAAAGTGGTTCCAAGGATTTAATAGTGGTCACTTAATGTTTTTTTTTTTTTTCTTGAGACGGAGTCTTGCTGTGTCACCAGGCCTGAGTGCAGTGGCGCAATCTCGGCTCACTGCAACCTCCGCCTCCCTGGTTCAAGTGATTTTCCTGTCTCAGCCTCCTGAGTAGCTGGGAATACAGACGTGCACCACCAAGCCCAGCTCATTTTTGTATTTTTAGTAGACATGGGGTATTACCATGTTGGCCAGGATGGTCTCGATTTCTTGACCTTGTGATCTGCCTTCCTCAGCCTCCCAAAGTGTTGGGATTATAGGCGTGAGCCACCGCATCCAGTCCCCTTAATCTTTAAAAGCAGTTAGTTTAGTATTTTCTGAAATCCTGAATTGAATAATGGTGCAGCATAATATTAATAATTGGAGATTCATAATTAAGACTGAGTCATTAAAATGTTAAAACTGTATCTGTATATCTGTATTTTAGAAGGCAAACAGTAATGCCAAATATTTTTAAAAACTTTCTGAATCTTAAGGGTAAGATGGGACTTCAGGTTTTAAGGGATAAAGTCATCTATATGGATGCTCAGCAATCCCTGTTGGTTTTGAGCCACCAGTTACATATGTTCATACGCCTCATCTCTATACCTAAATAGGCTGTATTAGGTATACGGTTCAACAAATAGTGTGTGCCTGCCACACGCTATAAAGATGAAGACGTAAGGCCTGCCCTTCAGTAGTGAGTCATCCATTAGAGGAGACAGCTGAAAGAAGGCATGTAATTTCCAACATGCTTCGTGGTAATCAAGTGATTGAGGAATTCAGGGAAGGCATCTTGGAGAGGTGATACCTGGGCTGACTTGAAGGATGAATCTTAGCTATGTCTAGTTTCCTCCTTGAGGGGAAACTGTTGAAATTTCAAAAACAGGGAAGGCTATGTTTTTTCCTTTTCCCCCGACAATGTCCAGCTTTGTTCCTACTAAAATGAATTGTTGGAGAGAGAAGTAGAGCAATTGCCAGTCTAAGAAAGAAAAGTCAGTGTTTCCCTCCATACTCAAAGTCTAATTTCTATGAATACACATGCCTCACCCTTTAAAAAGTCAAATTGGCTTTTTCAGGACAGTGTTTTTTTTTTTTGAGATGGAGTTTCGTTCTTATTGCCGAGGCTAGAGTACAGTGGTGTGATCTCAGCTCACTGCAACCTCCGCCTCCCAGGTTCAAGCGATTCCTTCTCAGCCTCCTGAGTAGCTGGGACTACATGCACGTGCCACTATGTCCGGCCAATTTTTTGTATTTTTAGTAGAGACAGGGTTTCACCATGTTAGCCAGGTTGGTCTCGATCTCCTGACCTTGTGATCTTTCTACCTTGGCCCCCCCATAGTGCTGGGATTACAGGCGTGAGCCACCGCGCCCAGCCAATTTGTTGTATTTTTAGTAGACATGAGGTTTCGCCATGTTGGGAAGGCTGGTCTTAAACTCCTGACCTCAGGTGATCCACCGGCCTCTATTTCCGAAAGTGCTGGGATTACAGATGTGAGCCACCGCACCCGGCCAGGACAGTGTTTTTGAGTGGGTAGTTTTTGCTGATAATGTTGCCACCCTTGACTGTGGAGGTGAAGAACTCAACCTGGGGAGCCAGTTCTGATACAGTGAGTGGCTGCTACTGCTGTAGTCACTTCTGTGCGTGTTCTCAGAGGAAAGGGCTGTTTTGGTGTGTTGCCAGAATTCCAGAGATGTTCTCTCTGGCATGGCAGGACATGTTGTACTTAGGTGGGCAGCTGTCCAGGAATCTAAGGACTTTTAAAATAGTGCTGTAGTTTATGTTGTTCTTTTAAAAGCCCTTCATATTGCGTTTACTTCTTTACATGTATTCTTTTATCAGATCATTGAGTTTCATCCCTTGCCTAAAATGGTTGCTCAGTTTCTCAGGATTCTGGCAAATAAGGGCAATTGGTTGAGGCCCAGAGGTTCACGAAAGCTTGCGGGGAAGCGGGAGTGCCAGGAGAGAGAAGGCGGAGTTTGCCCGATGATGCACAAAAAGTGCCTGAGATGGAGCTATTCCGCCTCTCTCTCATCCCGGGGGTGCTGGGGGCAGACTGGGCTGCTAAGCAGATGTGCGGAAGTATCTTGTCCACGGCCGCACCCCTTTCCCCATTTGGGCAGGAAGGCCCTTTGCCTATGCCGAGTTTTCAGGCTTTGGAGACCCTTTTCTTTTTCTGTTGTTTTCCTCTACCACAGACTTGACCCTTGTGAAAATACCAGGCCAGGGAACACTTCCTGGGTGACCTGCCCTAAGCTTCTGCCCCCATAGGGAAGGTACTAAGCTGCTGCCTACCAAAGGCTTTTGTTAATAGTTCAGATGTTTGGTCGCAGGCAAGACCGTGATGCCTGCTCTGTCAGCCCTGGCCTCTGCTTCAGTAGACCTGCTTCTCATCATCCTTTCATGCTCTCAAATCTCTTCCATAACTTCTTGGACTTCTGACATGGATTTCTGTTCCGAACTGTTAATTGGGTTGGTACAAAAGTAATTGCGGTTTTTGCCATTTTTTAAAAAATGGTCAAAACCACAATTCCTTTTTTTTTTTTTTGGGGAGTCTGGCTCTGTCTCCCAGGCTGAAGTGCAGTGATGGGATCTTAACTCACTGCAACCTCTGCCTCCCATGTTTAAGTGATTATCCTGCTTCAGCCTCTTGAGCAGCTGGGACTACAGCCACTTGCCACCACACCCGGCTAATTTTTGTATTTTTTGTAGAGACGGGGTTTCACCATGTTGGTCAGGCTGGTCTTGAACTCCTGACCTCACGTGATCTACCCGACTTGGTCTCCCGAAGTTTGGGGATTACAGACCTGAGCCACCGCACACGGTTGAAACCACAATTAACTTTTGCACTTACCTAAATATTTTTTTAAAAGTGTTTCAGAGTATTACTAAAAGAATATATATTGGTTAAAATGAGTTAAATGCATTCCACGTTTTAGGAGAAAATATGCTATTCTTTCTTTAGTATGCCCTAGAGCTCTTGTCAAAGTATGGTCCCTGGTCCAGCATCACTTTAGGAACGTGCTAGAAATGCACATTCTCAGGCCCACCCCGGAACTACTGAGTCAGAAACCCTGGGATGAGTTCTGTCAGCTGGTCTTTCATGAAACTCTCCAGGTGATTCTTAAGCAGGCTGAAATCAGCTGCTGGCTTGGGGTGCTAGTGAAATCTTGGCTGGCAATCCTTTCCTTAGGGCTAGACTGTCTGGAAGTTGGAAACGCTCTACATTGTTTTGTGATGACTGTGTCCCTGTCAGGAGGTTAAAATAGTGATCGAAAGCATAAGCTTTCACTTCTCATTTCCAAAGGATTTGAGACTATAGCTGGTTTGTGTTAATGGAATAGGTTTGGTAGGATTTTTAGTGTTACTTACTTTGTATTTAATACTGCTTGCGAGTTCCTATAGGATGATAAGTACCTAAGGCATTAGATGCCATTGAAAAGATTATGCCTTTAGTTTCATCTTATTATACTTATAATGGTTTATATGGCATGTGAAGCTTGTTTGAATCAGTTATTTTACAGTTTCTGTGGATTTCTGTTGGCAGGCACATTCAGAATGGGGGAAATTCATCTTGAACTTATTTGTGAAAACATTTCTCAGTTTGGTTTAAAAGTTGTCAGTGACCTAATTTTGTGAAGACTTTTTCCTCCTTGGAACTGACCTTTACAATTGGACAGCCTTGCTTTTTCTTACAATTCTCTTTTTCCCATAAGCCTGTTATTTAGTCGGATAGGGATGTCTTTGTAAAACCTGTTCTTCAGGAACGTACCTTTTGAGAGTTTAATTTACTGACTCAGAATCCTGTAGAGATTACAGTCAGGAATAACTCAAATCAAAATTCTAAAATGAGTGAAGATTGTCTTAGGCAGGAGGCCTGTCTCCTTCTTGGACCCCTTTCCCTGCAAGTCCTTGCCCTGTGACTCAGTGTCCTCTCTGTTGGTGACTCATTATCATATGTGGCCTTCCAGCCTTGTCATCATCAGATGCTACTTCCCTGTTGAAACTTACATTTCCTGAATTTCTTATCCTTAGGGTGTATTCTGTGCTTCTGAGGAATCAGCCTCAGAAGAGGAATCAGCCAACTCTGCACTCTTCTTCCCCCTGACTGCCCCAACATACACACACCCACTCACTGACACACAGGCAAGGGACCCTAGAATCTAACTAGCCCATTCATTTAATTGTCTAATCCAGAGGAGTGATTGCATTATTGGGAATGTGTGCAGCTGAGTCTACTGTTTCACTAGGAAAATATTTTGGGATGAGCCAAGGTACCTATGATCAGTCTCTAGACCATGTCATGAAAATACTAGATGGTGTAGCCTTGGCTCTGAAAACAAAGAACTTAGGGAAACTTATATTTGACAACTTAATTTTATTTTTTAAAAAAGAGGAGTCTGGGCGCGGTAGCTCACGCCTGTAATCCCAGCACTTCGGGGAGGCTGAGGCGGGTGGATCTTGAGGTCAGGAGTTCAAGACCATCCTGACCAACATGGTGAAACCCTGTCTCTACTAAAAATACAAAAATCAGCTGGTTGTGGTGGCGGAACCTGTAATCCTAGCTACTCAGGAGGCTGAGGCAGGAGAATTCTTGAACCCAGGAGGTGGAGGTTGCAGTGAGCTGCTGAGATCGCACCACTGCACTCCAGCCTGGGCAACAGAACAAGACTCCGTCTCAAAAAAAAAAACAAAAAACGTGGAGCTCATTGAGGGTGGAGTTACTTGATCTACATCACTAAATAAGTTCGTGACAGAGATGAAAGTAGAATCTTTCACATCTTCTGGTATCCTAAAGACATTATGCTTTGGCCTTTTCTCTTCGTAAGACATAATGTTTTTCCTTCCACCTTTGAACATTAGTGAAATGGATATGTATCTTACAGTTGCTGTCCACCAGGCAGCAGTCATGAAAGGGACATGAGGTTACTTCTCTTTTACTCTTTCGACAAATGTAGCTCCTCAGTATTTCAGTCCACAGACCACTTAAGGCAGAAATATGAATCCTGGTGGTTGTTTTTCAAACCTTCCTTTGAGACCTGCTTAGGTCAAGGAAGTGCTGGTATCAGTATCCAAAGTGTGGGTGCCTGCCGTCATCTTGGAAGAAAATCCTGAATACAACAATGGAGCTCCTTAAGAGCACCCCTTGAAGAAATAATGCATCTCCAGTATTCTCATTTGCACAGAGGAAATTGTGTGTGGTGATACCGTTTGGCTCTGTGTCCCCACCCAAATCCCACCTTGAATTGTAAGCCCTGTGTGTTGAGGGAGGGACCTGGTAGGAGGTGACTGGGTCATGGGGACAGTTTTCCCCATGCTGTTCTTGTTATTGCGAGGGAGTTCTCATGAGAGCTAATGGTTTAAAAGTGGCATTTGCCACTGAACATGGTTTCTCTCCTGCCACCATGTAAGATGTGCCCTGCTTCCCTTTCACCTTGTGCCATGATTGTAAGTTTTCTGAGGCCTCTGCAGCCATGTGGAACTGTGAGTCAATCAAACCTCTTTTGTTTATAAATTACCCAGTCTCAAGTAGTAACTTCATAGTAGTGTGAAAACAGACTAATACATGTGGGGAAAATGAGATTTTGATGACTGAGATGAAAAGTCATTCAGAGGAGTTGGACTCTGAAGAAGTTTTAGAAATAACAAATGTAGTTTGCTTCTTTATGCACAAGAGGGACACATGATGAAAACATACCTTTCAAAGAGCTTTTTCAGTGTATATAAAAGTGCTAAGTGTTATGCTATTATTTCAAGATTAGCAGGATTTTTTTATGGTAGGATATAAAATAATGGAGTGTTTTATTAGTTGGTGATTAGATTCAATGATATATATATCAAGTTGGTGGTGGAAATTGTGCTAGAGATTCAAGAAAATGCCAGTATAGAGGGAAAATATGGTCTCGAAGCTGTGGCAGCCATGGGCACCTGTCAGATAGAGGAAGGAGGAGTGACATTGATTATCATCAGGCCCAGCTGCTCTGTCGGTGTTAGTGTGAAAGCCACGCCTCCCACGTTCTGCCTGTCTGTCTGTTTTCTGTTGCTTATAACAGAATACCTGAAACTAGGTAAATAAAAAGAATTTGTTTCTTACAGTTATGGAAGCTGAGAAGTCCAAGGTTGGGGGACTCAGGTCTCTCTTTGTTTTTCTTTCTATAAAGCCACCAGTCCACTCCTGTGATAACCTGTTAATCCAGTCCACTCCTGTGATAATCATTAGGCTGGGAATGGTGGCTTACACCTGTAATCCCAGCACTTTGGGAGGTGAGGCACGAGGATTGCTTGAGCCCAGGAATTCAAGACCATTCTGGGCAACATAATGAGACCCTGTTTCTGCGGGGGCGGGGGGAAGCCAGGTGTGGTGGTGGCGCGTACCTGTAGGCCCAGCTACTTGGGAGATTGAGGTAGGCGGATCGCTTGAGCCTGGGAGGTTGAGGCTGCAGAGAGCCATTATTGTGCCACTGCACTTGAGTCTGGGTGACAGAGTGAGAGACCCCATCTCAGAAAAATTAATAAAATTCATTAACCTATTCATTCATCAGTGGATGAATCCATTCATCTTTTAAGGCCCCACCTCTCAATAATGCCAGATTGGGGATTAAGTTTCAACTTGTTTGAATGTCCCAAGCCTTCTAATGGCAGCCTTGTCAGACTTTTCCCAGAACAGCATTGCAGCCTAACACATAAAATACACCCCCACCCCCACCCACACCGCCACCCACACCCATGCTTTCCTTCCCTGTCTCCTTCCCCTGGGTCAGACCTGCATCACTGTCTGATGGCCCCTCCAGTCTTCCCTGGCCCCTTCCCCATTTTCTCTCACAGATGTTTCCCCTAAGAAATTTCTTGTGTGTCTCATCCTGTCTTGGTGTCTGCTTCGTAGAGGACCTGGACTAACAAAAATGAACTGTTTTGAACAAAAGATTCAGGGTACTTAGCATTGTCATTCATCGGTTCCTTTTATCACTATAAGCAGAAAATGTTGCTTTTGGGTAGAAATGCTGTTCTTTAAATTATCTAAATTTATAGGAGAATCCCACTTCATTTACAAACAAATATTTTGATTGCCTACTACGAGCTACCGTGTTCTCACACCTGAGGATACAATGAGGAAACCCTTGTCTAGAGTGCTCAGCTAGTGGCCACCTGGTAGAGAATGAGTTCCCAAGAGTCTCTCAACCCCGCGCCCCTCCTTTTTTTTTTACTGTTGACTGCCACTTTTTTCTCTTACCCTGGGCATCACAGATGGGCTGGAAAGAAAAGCTTTTGTCATTGATCAAAGCCATTCTTTTCTGAGTGTTTCTTTTCTTCTCTCAATTTTTTTTTTCCTTTTCCTTTTTCTTTTTCCTTTTCCTTTTCTTAAGTCTTGCTCTGTTGCCCAGGCTGGACTGCAGTGGCAGGATCTTGGCTCACTGCAACCTCCGCCCCCTGGGTTCCAGAGATTTTCCTGCCTCAGTCTCCCTGAGTAGCTGGGGTTACAGGCATGTGCCATCATGCCCGGCTAAATTTTGTATTTTTCGTAGAGACAGGGTTTCATCATTTTGGCCAGGCTGCTCTTGAACTCCTGACCTCAGGTGATCTGCCCGCCACGGCCTCCCAAAGTGCTGGGACTACAGGCATGAGCCACTGCACCTGGCCTATTTAATTTTTTTGGTTCAACAGTTTATTGCCTTAGTATGCACGAGATTCCATTTCTAGCTGTGCCACTGAGTCATACCATTCACTTCAGAAACTAAAATTTTCTCTTATGTAAAACTAAAAAAAATCAAAATTCTGCCTCATGAAACTTTCATTTCTATGGGATTTTTATTTCCTCTCATAATATTCTTCCCAAGTATTTATTTTGTTTAAAATATTGAAGCGAGGTTCTTACTGTCCCATATGCACAGAGGGAAGGAAGATCGAGTTTCAGTATCTGCACGTCCTTATTAGGCAGACTCATTTCTTAAATACTCAGTAGCTTTTATTTTATGATTCTTGTTTTTTCCTAAGCGTACTTAAAAACAAATCTTTACAGGTAGATTGTGTTTGATTTAAATAATCCGAATAAAATTTCTGCTTTCTTTTTTCAGTTAATGTCCTTCAGAATGGATGCTAGCTTTTCTTTTGTGGGAGGCAAACAGACTCTAACATATTTGTTCATAGAACATAAATACTAAGAGAATCGTAGACTTTGGTGATACGTTGACCTAATTGTTTTTTTTTTTTTTTGAGAGAGCCAGCTCATAGGCAGATATTCAGGGAATTAAATCAGAGACCAGAAGTTGTTATAATTTCAGCCTTAATCCTCTTATTTAATAGGACTAGCTTTCAAGTTTTTCACAGTTCAGGATTGAAAGTTGATGAAATTCTTACTGGGGACATTTTATTCTTGGATTATCTGTATGAAAGCAGAAGTGTGATAATGGAACTAGACAATTTGGGATATATAGTTGGTAGCTCATTACGCGAGTCTTCTTTGGTCTGAATCAGGCATTCAACAGCCATTTCCTATTAATTGGCTCCTGATTTTCAAGTTTAAACCCTGTGGAATTAATTTATAGCACCTGAGCACCTATGTCCCAGTTAGAGCTTTGCGCATGGGTTCATTAAATCTAAGTACTAAGTTAGCTAGTAGTTAGCTAATGAGTTTGAGCTATTACCATCATAAAACTGAATTTCGTTTTTACATTATTTTCTCTACTGGGAAAATTAGATTAGCTTGAGCTGTGCTTGAAAAGAAAATATAATACTGGGATTTGTTGGGAAGTTAAAATTGCTTCAAGTATGATGTGCCTTTTTTTTTTTTAATTGTTTTAGGTAGGGAGAAATTATTATTCCTGCCTTATAGTTGAGAATATTCAGGTAACAAAAGGAAATTGTTATTTTCTGTGATCTAAAAATAGGACTAGTTAGGGCAGAGCCAAAATGAAAACACATTGGCCTCCTATTTTTCCCTGCTGAAGGGCTGTTATAGCAAAATTGATTGTGAAACTTTTTCACTTTTTGTCAACATTGGTCTTTTGACTCTTGTACTTTCTCTTATGTCAGGTATTAAAGTGGGGGAAGTTTATTGGCCATCTTAATCTTTTTATTAAAACTTGAGCCTAGATTGATGGGGAAGGTATAGGACAGGGAGGCTGGATAGATGGAGAAAGAGGTACCAAAGGGTGAGTGTGGAAGGAGAGTGATGTAATCAGTTGATAATGAGTTGGTTTAATTAGGGGAACTCTTGTGTTAGGAGTACAGAGAAAAGATAGTACGAAAGCATTTTGGCAAGATTGTTTATAAGGTTCTGAAATTCTAAAAAATATTAATCCTTTATTAGTCTGGATTCTCAGTTGCAAGCACTAGCTAATATGAACATAAAGGAAATTCATTAAAGGGTATTGGGTATCTTGTAGTATCTTTAAAAGATGTGAGGGACTGGGAATGATGTCCAGGTTGTACCACAGAGCTGGGCTTACAGCAGACACCTCTATTGCCACTGGATGTGGACACCAGAGTTTGCACCAAGAGCCCCACTGCCCAGTGGCTGTTGGAAGAACTGCTGCCTCTGGAAATTAGACTAGTTGCTGCCACCTTGCTAGAGTCTCTTTGGTCGCTGGTTTTTTTTAAAGCACTAGCTTCTGAATCAAAGTCTTGGATGGGAGCATCTCATTAGTGGAACCCTAGCCAGGTGTCATTACCGTACTGCAAACCAGCGTCTGTCATTTTTGGCTTTTATGGTGGGAGGTGGGCTTTGCTTCAATGGGAAGGAGAATTCCTCAAACATAGGAAGGGGTTTCAAGTGCTGGGCAGCCCAAAAGGACTGATGTTCCTTTATGTGCCTGATTGTAAGACAACATTATTTCCCCAGAAGATTAAACGTAATACACTTCTTTTAGACAACTTGAACATGTATACTTTTAGGTATGCCAGTGTACATCTGCTAGATAATCAGATATCTACCTTCATCATTTACTTGATTAAATATGCGTCCACATTTAAAATTAAATAGGCAAAATCTGCATATATTTTAGAAATATTTTCCCCACTTATTTAATAAAAAAATTTGTCTCAACTCTTGGCACCTTTGGGATTAGTATATTCGTCATGGATACATTCTGATTTTTCAGTACAGCTTTCCAGAGCATTGATGGCCACATCTGCCTGAGTTCTTTGAGCTATATAGCATCTTTTAAAATCTTTCTGATGCTTTCACTGTAAATTTTATCTCAAGTCAAAAGTACATGTTAGCAGCCCATTTGGACAGTCTCTTTAAAAAATTTATTCCTGAACCTGGCACAGTGGCTTGAATCTGTAATTCCAGCTACTCAGGAGGCTGAGGCAGGAGGATTGTTTGAGACCACGATTTCGAGGCTTTAGTGATCTGTGATCACACCATTGCACTCCAAGCGTGGGTGACAGAGTGAGACCCTTGTCTCTTAAAACAAACAAACAACAACAAAAAAACACACCAAAAACTTAACTCTGGGATGTGTTTTCATGATTTCTTTTCTTCTTTTTTATTTTTTGGCAGGGGGAGGTGGTGGACAGGGTCTAACTCTGTTGCCCAGGCTGGAGTGCAGTGGTGTAGTCACTGCTCCCTGCAGCCTCAACCTCCCGGCCTCAAACTAGCCTCCCACCTCAGCCTCCTGGCTAGCTGAGACTACAGATGCATGCCACCCCGCCTGGCTAATTTTTTGTATTCTTTATAGAGATGGGGTTTATGCCTTGTTGCCTAGGCTATGATTTGCTTAATGTAACCACTGATCTTATTCCTTTTAAAGTGAGCTTTATAAAATTACTGAATACAAAAGTTTGAAGTTGTCTCTGGAATTGTAACTAAATATCTTAAATTTCTTAACTTCCCCTTGTTTTTGTAACTTAGTCCTGTTTGTAATCTCTAAGTCTCTGAAACTAAATGATTAGGGCTGTTTTAGGCTAAGATTCCTCAAACAGTTGTTGACCAAAATAATGGGAAACTCCACTCCTTTAGAAGACTCTTAAGAACTCTTACATGAGGCAAGTTTTTTTTTCCCCAAAAGATCATTTTGGGAAAAAGATTCCTTTATGTTTAGATCTATCTTGATCTATCTATCTATCTATCTTATCTATCTATAAAGTTTCTAGGCACTGTTTAAGATTCTGTTTCAAGGAAAAATAAGAACTGTGTTTTTGCCGAATAGTTTCTTTGCTGCTATTCTTGACATTAGAATTGGAAAATAGAATTTTCCCTTTAGTTTAATGAAATGGGAAGTATCTGGAAGATCATGGGAGAAAAGAGGGGAAATATTCCTTTGTTCTCAGATTATGCATTCCTCTGGGGTCAAAAACACTTGGAATCCAGTCTTAAAATAATGAGTGTTTGGGGAACGGATGTAAAATTCCTTCTGTTTCATTGTGTTCAGCCTATCCTTGTTAGTACTGAGTAATTAGAAAGGCGTGATTTAGTAGCTATACTGATTTATTCAGTTTTACCTGGACGGAGACTTTAGAAAATGGTTACTAAAGATATCATAGGATGTAGGTATGCCTTTGTTGCGTTTTTACTGAGTGTGAGGTTATAGCCCTAAGTCCTGTTGTCTTTAGAATTGACGACATCAGAACTTAGACTTTGATTTCCAGTGTGGGGGAATGTGAAGTTGTTGGAGTCGTCCCTCCCCACAGTGGAGTCAGATTCTCTGCAGGTTGGTTGTTATTCTCAACAGATTTTTTAGCTCTAGCTTGGAGGATAGATTAAGATAACATAATTTTCCTTTCCTTTTTATACATTTAAGATCCTTACATCCGAATGTCTGACGAAAAAGGATTTCAGATGTGAGTAATGGTGGGAAACATTTTAATCCTCCACACTGTTATATAATAATCCTGCCGTTTTACTTTGAATCGTGAAGTTCTAATGGATTCTGTAGTTTGCCATTGTAGCTTGATTCTCAAAACTACAGCATGGAAATGTAGTTTGTACTTCTGCATCTCCCGGCTCATTTAGAATCCCAGATTGATGGAGGTGGATGATGACCTCTGCTGTCCTCTTGGCTAGGTTTCTCCCAGTGCAGGCATATGTGAGAGGGTATTCCTGGTCATTGGTCCTCTAGTCTCTGCTTGGTTATGTGGAGGGAGCTGGAGGTCACCACCTTGCCAGGCAGCCTGTTTCATTATAGTTCTCTTGAGTCCCTTTGATAGGAAACCCAAATCTGCTGCTCTACAGCTTCTATCCATCAAACCTGGCTTTGCTCCCTTTAACCAAATCAGAATGATTTCTTTTTCTTCTCTCATGCAGTATCCATTTAAATATTTAAAGACAGCTTTCATGTTTCCACTAAATGTTCTCTTCCTCCCCACTCACATGAAACATCTAGTTCTTTTTAATTTCTTCCTCCTAAACCTTTTTAGCATTCTGGTTACATTCCTGCTTTACCCCAGTTTAAATGACTCTTTTAAAATGTGATAACCGTGCTGTTGAGGTAAGCTCTGATCTGATGAGGGGTGCAGTCGAGTGCTTACCTTGTTTGAATTCAGGCGGTATGTGTAACCTGTGTATGTTACAGGACCAATTTGTGGCTCCATTGACTTATGTTAAACTTTCAGTTAATAGAACATTTTAGGAGATTTGAGCCCAGTATGAAATTCACATGACCTGTTCTCAAGACATCTTGGACACCTGGGCAGTTGCCTTTCAGCATCCTGTAGATTACTTATCCCAGGCAAATTCTAACGGCACTACTTTTGAGTCCCTCTCTTCAGCTCGAGAGCTCCTTGAACTGTGATTCTTTTATCCAGCCTTCCACCTTCCTTCCCAACTTCTGATTGACTGCAAATATTTTAAATGTATATTTTTTAAAAATACAAGGTAAGCATAAGTAGAGCATTTTATTGCCGTGATACTCAAGATGATCCTCTCAGGCAGGATTTGGCAAACAGTGACCCATGGGCCCGATCTACCTTGCTTCCTCTTTTTGTAAGTCAAGTTTCCTTGGAACACACCTGGACCCATCATTCATATGCTGTCTGTGGCTGCTTTTGTGCTACCACAGCAGAGATGAGTAGTTGGAACTGTGGCTGCATGGCTGCAAAGCCTAAATTATTTACTACCTGGTCTTTTATTGAAAAAGTTGGCTGACTTCTTCTCTGAGGAGAGACCATCTGATTATTTTATGTTCAAGAAGCTGTCTTTTGTTTCCAAGCAGAACTATCCAAAACCCTTTCCAAGGCTCATTAGCAAAGGCATTTTGTGACTTCTTTTCTTGGCTGGTTCAAGTAATTCATAGGAATATGATTATGTAATCTGTATGTGTGGTTATAAAATCACATTCTATACTCGTTCTCTTATCTAATTTCTAATATGTTAGTATTTGAAAACTTTTCTCAGTATTATTGCTTCAGCCATCTCCTTGTCATTGGGAAACTGTCATCACTGTAAGTTGCCTTTTAAGTTTTAGGGACAGTCCTAGATTTGGTGTTCACTAGTTGCTGGGAAAGAAGAATCATGTTTCGGCATTAGGAAACATCAGTAACACTTACTACTAATAAATATTATATAATATATCTGTGAAATTATAGCAGGAACCGAGAGATTCCATGGAGCTTCCAGTCTATTTTGAGAAAAAGAAAATTTTTGTTGCTCAATTGACATTGCTTTATTGAAACATCTGTTGGCTCTTTTATTATTTTGTTCTTAAATATAATTTTTAGGTTCAGTTTAGAAGTTTTAAAATCAGACTTTGCTAAAGAAGGAAAATCATAATGAATTTTAAGCTCTTACAAGTATTTTTAATAAAAAAAATTTTATTAATGAGTTGGATGTAGTGTTATTTGCCACAACTACTACCATCCTTGTTTTGGAAATTTGCTTATTGATCTGAAGACAGTAAGGCAGAAACGCTTATATTCTTCCCCCCACCCCACCCCCAAGTTGGAGTCTTGCTCTGTCACCCATGCTAGAGTGCAGTGGTGCGATCTTGGCTCACTGCAACCACTGCCTTCTGGGTTCAAGCGATTCTTCCTGCCTCAGCCTTACGAGTAGCTGGGATTACAGGTGCCTGCCACCATGCCTGGCTAATTTTGTTGTATTTTTAGTAGAGACGGAGTTTCACCATATTGACCAGCTGGTCTCAAACTCCTGACCTCAAGTAATCCACCCACCTCTGCCTCCAAAAGTACTAGGATTACGTGGTGTGAGCCACCACACCTGGCCATGAAACCCTTATGTTCTTTTTCTACTCTAGTGTTAGCCTTTGGAGTTCAGACGGATATTGCATTAAATTAACTCTCCAAATGAAGAAAAAATATAATGACCTAAAATTGCTCTTGTGTAACCTTTGTAGCCTGGTTCTTTTGGTGGAAGACAGTGTTTACACCAGAGTATGAAGTTTTGGGGTTCTTATTTTAAAAGGCCTTCATATATTCATATTATTGATAACCTACATCTACTTTCTGAGCATTTCCGGCATCCCATTCTGATGGCTCATGGAGACCATCCGATATCTCTTGCCTTGTCTTGTGATCCTCTCTGATTTCCTCATCTGCTTTAGTGACACTGAGCTGCTTAGGTTCTGTGCCCTGAAATTGCTGTTTTCCCCTCTCCGCATGGAAGGCCTTTGCCTGAAGAACGCCTTCCCTCTGTTTCAGGCTGAGCTGTGCATGATCTCCTTCAGGAAGCCTTCTCCTACTCAGGGGACCTTCCTCCTCTGCTCCCCAGTAGCTCTACGCAGCTTGCCAGCACTTTGCCTACCACGTCATATTGTGCTGATGCATTCACATCTCTTAGAAACACTCGCCTGGGATGAACTCAGCCACCCACCTTCTCCCTCCCTTGCTGGAGAAAATCCCACAATAAGGCAGATGATATCTTCATCAGCTCCTCCTCACCTATCTCAAAAGGCCTTCTTGTTTCTCTAAGAAGTGTTTGTCCCATTTGTAATGATTCTTTCATTCATTCTTCCTGTTAGTTGGGCATGAAACTTCTCATGCCCAAACTCTCTGCAAGTGACCTTGTTTTGTAGTTTATGGGAAGAAATAGCCATGTGGTAGGAACTCTCAGCTTTTTGTCACAAAGCCCACAAATCCATTTGTACTGGCACCCCTTTTCTCCTTCTATCACAGGGAAGGAAGGATCTTGACTTCTATGACAGGCCAACCCTCCATGCATACTCAGCATCCCATCTCCTCCCATGTCAGAGACTTTGAACCATTCTTTCTGGATTCTTCACATGGGCGTTTAGACATCCTCTCATCTCTTAAATACCAGCTTTCTGTCTTAAAAGAATACATGCCTTCACTTTACGGCATGTTCTCTTTCAGCAGTCATCCTCTCTGTACTGCCCTGCATGGTCATTCTTTGAGGAAGGGTTGTTCCCCACATGGTCTCAGCTGTCAGTCATAAATCAACTCCAGTCTGGCCCTTTCTGCCACCTTGCCATGGATATTGCTGAGCTCTCATTCTTTCTTTAACGTCTCTGCAGCCTACACAGCTGAACTCCTTTCTTTTTTTTTCTTTCTTTTTTTTGGGGAGTAGGGGTACAGAGTTTCTTTCTGTTGCCCAGCCTGGAATGCAGTGGTGCCATCTTAGCTCACCGCAGCCTCTGCCTCCTGGGTTCAAGTGATTCTCCTGCCTCAGCCTCCCAAGTAGCGGAAATTACAGGCACTGTCTGGCTAATTTTGTATTTTTAGTAGAGACAGGGTTTCTCCATATTGGTCAGGCTGATCTTGAACTCCTGACGTCAGGTGATCCGCCAGCCTCAGCCTCCCAAAGTGTGGGATTAGAGGCATGAGCCACCGTGCCAGGCCTGAAGCTCTTTCTTCTTTTATCCAACACCTTGATAACTTTCTCCAGTCTCATTGCCATAGTTTCTGTCTGTTCTTCCTTTTCCTATTCTAAGTACTTGGTCTGAGACATTTCCATTTTTCTACCGTCCTGCCTATCTACTTGCATGACTTCAAATGCCATCTACTTGCTGATGAGGACAAAATTGGTATCTCTGACCTAGGCGTCTCTTCTAGGCTGTGGACCTGTATCTCTGACAGTCCGTTTTACTAAGATCTTGGGCGTTTCTCAGCATCTCAGATTTAACATGAGCCCTTAGTGTGTGCTCCCAGCTGCTTTCCCTCAAGATTTTCCCTGCTTCAGTAAATAATGTCCTTTATTTTTTATTTTTAAATTTATTTTTATTTTTAGGATTTGTGAGTACATAATAGGTATATGTATTTATGGGGTATATGAGATATTTTGATACAGGCATGCAATGTGTAATAGTCACATCATGGAAAACAGGGTATCCATCCCCTCAAGCATTTATCCTTTGTGGTACAAACAATCTAAATATACTCTTGTAGTTATTTTAAGATGTACAATTTAATTATTTTGACTGTAGTCACCCTGTTGTGCTATCAAATACTAGGTATCATTCATTCTTTCAAACTATTTTTTTGTACCCATTAACCATCCCTACCTCCCCCCTACTATACTTCCCAGCTTCTGGTAACCATCCTTCTACTCTCTATCTCCATGAGTTCAATTGCTTTGATTTTTGCATCCCACAAATAAGTGAGAGCATGTGATGCTTATCTCTCTGTGCCTGGCAATAACTACTATTGTTATCTCTTCATTTGTTCATGCCAGAAATCTGGGAGGGATCCTGGAAATCTTCACCTTTTCCATTCGGTCAGTCTCTCATTACTTTGACTCCACCTGCAAATATCTCTCAAATCTGTCTACTTCTCTTTACTTCTGTTGTTGGTTGCCTTCATTTGAACCACCACCATCTCTTCCTGTACCACTCTAGAAGCCTCCTAACGAGTCTGTCTTCCAGTTTTCTGTACCTCTCATCTCTCCTCAGCAGCCAGAGTAATCTTGAAAAGCTTTAATTATCATTGTCGATTCACTGCTTAAAAACCCTCCTGTGGCTTTGCATTGTACCCCAAATAAAATGCTAACCCTTTCCCAGAGCCCACAAGGCTCAGCACGCTCTGATTCCCTGCCATCACTCAGCTCTACGGGCTCACTTAATTGCTCCTTATGCTTCAGGCATTCTGGCCTTTTGACATTCCCCGTAATGCTCAAACTCCTCACCTTCATCCTTTGCCTCTGCTGATCTCGGCAGGAAACAATTTCCCTTGCCCTTTGCACCACAGATTCCTTCTCACCTTTTAGGTTTTAGCTTAAATGTCGCTACTTTGAAGAAGCTCTTTGCACACATTTCTAATGCATTCCTCACCATACCCCTACTTTTCTTCATTGGAAGGAATTACTAAAATGTGCTCTTATATATCTCCTTAGGTGTTCATGTATCTGGTTTATATCTTCTCTACCAAACAGTAATTTCCATGAAAGCAGGGGGCTGTGCTTGTTTTGTTCATAGCTATATCCCTATCACCTGGCTTTGCATGCTCAACAGCTATTTATCTCGTAAAATAGGCACATATTTAAAGTTTATTAAGATGGCAACTTTGGGGAAGCACCTCTTTGGTACTTTTATTGCCATGTTGCATGGTAGTTACGCTTGGTGGGTTCAGACTTATGTGACTTCGAATCCCTATTACTGTCTTCTGTGAACTTGAGCAGTTGTTAGCTTCTGTGATCCCTGCAGTTCCTTTTGGGCCGACTTCTTTCTTGAGTGTACCAGTTTCACAGAAGACATATTATATGGAAGTTTATTTGGGAACACTAGTTGGGTAGATTCAGATGTGGGAACTTAAAAAATGACACAGGTGCTCATATTAGTGTACCTTAAGTTAATCTATGAGACACTGTGTGTAAATCGATTAATGTATGCTAGCACTTCTTGTATCTGCACTCTTAATGGAATGTGGGGCATTCCATACTGGGGAGTCAGGATTCCTGGCTTGTGGTGCTTTGTAGGACTCTTTGGTTTGCCATTGCTGTAGGTTGCATGGTCTAAAATGTAGAGAGGATAAAAATGATATTTTGAAAGATGATCACTTTTCCCTGGCTAGTTGTTGCTCTTAATGCTTTCTTTTAGATCTCTGTTGCCCCAACTATTTTACACCCAAGCAGCAAATTATCCAGGTGGGAGTGAGGGGAATCCAGGGTTTAGCCTGGGGTAGAAAGTTTTAACTGAGCATCTTGAAAGTGGGCATAGTCACTTATTTTGAGTGTTCCCTACCTTAGAGTATGAATGGTCTCTTTGGGAGAAACCCTCACATAATGAAACACTGATGAGGAGCCTTTGGTTAAATTAAGAATCTTGATCTATTCCAAATCACTTGTTTTTTCTGTAATATTAAGCTTGGATTTTTGAGCACCTTTCTAAATAGAGGGATGGCACATTCTTAAATAATGTTTTGGGATTTTCTTTTATATTTTGGAGAGTTCTGGTCTCCTGGAAACAAAGGGTGAGAAGCCACTACCTACCAGTGTGTTGTTACTAAGTATGTTTTCTTTCGATGAATATTTTCTTTTATTTGCATTTTCAGCATTTTGTGACTTAACATGAAAAGCGCCAAACCAGCCAACTTAAGAAATAAATGTGATTGTGGTTGGAGTTTGTGTATGGCTTCTCTCATGTGAGCTTCCCTGATGTCATGCTTGCTAGCATGCCCAAGCATTTGGCTTTTTTGTGAGCCTCCAGTGACTCTACTTTGCTAATATACCTTAAATCCTTAGGAGGTTTCTGTAATGAAGGGCAGACTGGTTGTATTTGAACAAGTAGCTACAGTCCTAGTTCTTTACATAATGTAGTCTGATTATCAATAAAGGAATGTAATTGAATTTTAAATTTCTAAGGAGGGGGAAGGAAAAAACAATCTCAAACAGAAGTGTTCTGTTAATGAATGTGATAGACCCCTTTGTTGTTTACGGACAGCCCTCTTGCTGTTTTGTGGAAGAGAGTTGGGGCTGTGTTGCACATTTCACTGGCAATCTGCCCACCTCCTCTTCCCTGAAAATATTTATGGAGTTCTAGTGCTTTAATAAGTTGAGAAGTGATTTAATTGTTGCATTGGCAGAGTGAGATAAAGCCGCTAAATATGTTGTTCATTTTCTTTCTGGGTGGGGTGGAAGAGGGAAATGAAATACTAATTTTTTCCTTTTTGGAAGCCTAATGCTGTGCTCTTTTATCATCACTCTTGTTCTCTAGGCATTAAGTGTGACTGAAACCCTGATTAAACCCTTGGAAAAATTCAGAAAAGAGCAACTTGGAGCTGTAAAGGTTTGTGTCTAATTTGAATACACTCATAAACAGAAAACATAGATGCCTCTGCTTGCTTCATTGTACACTTTATTCACATTTGGCAGCTTTGAAGGAGATGCTGGAGCAAACCATCTGTTGTTTTATGTTCGAAATGTGCTCTTCCCCCTTTGGGGGATATGGAATTGAAAACAAAACAAAAACACCTGGACAAGGTAGTAAAACCTCTAGTAATCTTCTTGGGCTACACCTTTTCATACAGAGTTTTAAAAATACCTGTAACCAAACAATACATAAGCTCTGAATAGAAGGAGCTTATCACTGGGGGGAGTGTAGTTATTTCTGTGTGCACCTCAGTTTTATGGAGGAGTGTAGCATTACAGTAGGGTTTAAGATTATAGACGCTGCCACACCGTGATGCCACTGAAACTAGGAAGAGACTATTAAGTATTGGGATGTGATTTCCTTCAATTTAACAAAAATTTATTGAGCCTCTATTGTGTGCCAGTATTGTTACGGTATTGTACATTATATTGTGTGCTGTATAGTATTGTGTTGGGGATTCAAAGGTGAGTGAACCACAGACTCTATACTCAAGGATCTGGGATTTAACTGTGATTTCCAGAAATAATGCAGCGGTTTTGCCACAGGGAGCCTGGGATATATTTAGCAACTTATTTAAAATGTGCAATCTGAGTTTTGAAATTACCCCAGAGAAATAATTTCCACCAATCTTTCCTGAATTTTGTGTATATACTTGAGAAAGAAAAAGTAACATTTGCCTATTGTTTACTGATTTTGGCTTGGCCCAAGGAGAGGGGAATTAATACCAATTTTAGGTTGGGAAGGGAGTTTTTATATTTGTATTTTTTTCCCCCACATGGCTGGGAATGTGAGTTTTTTTTTTTTCTTCTCTTCCTAAAAGAAGTGACTAAAATCCCTTGGTGGAAATAAACACTGTGGCCTTAGTAGCTTAACCACACAGATGAACCCAAGGAGTTCCAGCTCTGTAACTGCCTTTTATGGAATGAATTATCATTTAAGTGACTTGTGACAATATTGGACATTTCTTTTTGGCATACCGTATTACAGTTTTTAATGAAGGGCTATGGACTGAGGCTCAGCCCCTGTGGGCAGTGGGAGATCACTGGGGGCACCACCCCCGGCTCCTTCCTTGGATTGTTTGCCATGCTGCAGGCAGCTGGGTTGTCCCGAGCCTCTGGCTTTACAGCAGGAGGTTGGAGGTCAGCTTTCACTTCTGCGACCTTGACTAAGTCATTGGCTTTAGTTTCTTATCTGTCAAATGAAGGACTTGGGGGATCTGACTATGGTTTTATAGTTTTATGATTTTGTTTTGATTGTGTCTCTAAGCTGTTTGAAAGTTTGTTGCATTTTGGTTCATTCTCTTTTAACATTTCATTGGCAGGTATTCTTTGTAAACAACATCCATTTCTTATTTTTCTAATTTGAATTGGATGGTGCCTATATGTGTGAAGGTTATATTATGGAAATGAAAACTGAGTGCGAGTGAATATATTTACTTCTACTTGCCATCTACTCCACTGGAATTTAGAAATGTCTGACCTTGCATCTTCTATTGACTCATTTTTCCCCTTAAACTTTCCAGCTTCTGATGTTAACATTTGTTCACAGTATATCCTGTGAAGCCACTTGCACACTCGGTAATCCTTTTAAAAGGAGAAATGGTTACAATAGTTTATTCTATGCTTTGAGCTATTTAATGACCAAATTCTTTCCTGAAGTCCTATTTCTGTATCCTTTCCTGTTCTTCTGGCTTCAAGTTTATAAAGAGTTGATGTCATGTGCAGTCTTGCTCAGTATGGTGTGTGCGTTGACTGTCGTACCTGCGGAGGTCGCCTGTGAAGAGCCAGTCATTGTGGGTCATAGGGAGAAGCCTTTTTTCCTGGCAGTTTTGTATACCATAATGAACAGTAGAGAAGGGTGGTTGTCTGTATTATACAACAATATGTAAACTATGTAAACATCTGTCCTTTCCATTAGGTTGTTAAATCTTTAAAAGACTGTGCTTTTTTTTTTTTTTTAATTCTCAACCAGCCCCTACCCTACCTTAATACATAAAGTATCTAATAAGTAGCCTATCCAACTGATAATTCTAGAAGAAACAGGAAGGGGTTTAAGTTTAGGTATTTGAATTACTTTCCACATCTGTGCTGCCTAAACATTCAGTCATATTTTGGCGAGCACACAGTCTTGTTCCTCTGATTAAATCTGCTTACATGGGATACTTCAGAAAGACTTTACTCTCTTAGGTTAAAGAGCTTTTTGTAAACAGCATGAAACAGTTTTCACATGGGAAGTTAAGAAAAAGGTCTTTAAAAGTTGACCACATCAGAATTTTTAGATATGGGGGTCAACATTTTGATCTTTCCCTGTCTCCTGTTTCCCATCTCGTAATGTTGTAACCCTTGCCTGAAACTCTTTCAGTTCCCTGTGCTCTTGCCTTCTCCGATTTCCAGAAGCCCAGTTACGTGTTTAACTGTGGTTTAAACATATTCTAAGTGGCTAGGTGGTTTTTGTAAATTGGATTTTGAAAAGCCCCAAGATATTGTCTACTGTTTTGCTTATATTTGGATATGCGCTCCTTGGCCCTGTTTGGTTTGGATGTATTCCTCCATTTTATAGGTTCTGCTGCATTTTCTTACGTGCTTGCTAGGTTCTAGCCTTGTTCAAAAAGCCCATTTGCCATCACAGTGAGAGGTGAAGCCGGCTGGGCTTCTGGGTTGGGTGGGGACTTGGAGAACTTTTCTGTCTAGCTAAAGTATTGTAAATGCACCAGTCAGTGCTCTGTGTCTAGCCAAAGGTGGTTTGTAAATGCACCAATCAGCACTCTGTAAAAATGCACCAGTCAGCGCTCTGTGTCTAGCTAAAGGTTTGTAAACGCACCAATCAGCACTCTGTAAAGTGGACCAATCAGCAGGACGTGGGCAGGGCCAAATAAGGGAATAAAAGCTGGCCATTGGAGCCAGCGGCTGCATCCTGCTTGGCGAGCCAGTGGCTGCATCCTGCTCAGGTCCCTTTGCATGCTGTGGAACCTCTGTTCTTTTGCTCTTCACAATAAATCTTGCTGCTGCTCACTCTGTGGGTCTGCACTACCTTTATGAGCTGTAACACTCACTGTGAAGTTCTGCAACTTGACTCCTAAAGCCAGTGAGACCACGAACCCACTGGGGGGAACAAACAACTCTGGACATGCCACCTTTAAGAGCTGTAACACTCACTGGGAAGGTCTGTGGCTTCATTCCTGAAGTCAGCATAACCACAAACCCACCAGAAGGAATAAATTCCGGACACATCTGAACATCTGAAGGAACAAACTCCAGACACACCATCTTTAAGAACTGTAACACTCACTGTGAGGGTCCATGGCTTCATTTTTGAAGTCAGTGAGACGAAGAACCCACTGGAAGGAACCAATTCTGGACACAGGTTGTTCCCTGATGCGTCACATCAAGTGAGTCTTCAGAGTTTTTCCAAGGCCTAGCTCAGTTCTTATTTTCTTTTGAAGCTCCTTCACCCTTCTTGAGCTTGGCACTTATTGCCAGATATCCCACAGTACTTTGTGGATAGCTACAGGAGCCAGTACAGATCCTAAACAACATAGGGGCCAAGTACGTTGAGCAAAAACTCTGAGAAATACCAGAACATGGTAAGAGTTACGTGGGATAAATTGCTTTTTTGGACATTTGACCAAGTAATGAAAATGTGGGTTTGAGCAAGCAGCAGCACACAGGTGTCAAGTGGATGCAACTAACTGTATTAAGAATAGAATCTTTTCAGCTGCTCTCTTGGAAAAAGCCAATTACAATTTTATCCAATAGAAGAACAGTTTAGAGCAGAAAACTTAATAGATGTTCATTTCACAAATTACGACTTATCACCTAAGCCTACTACCAGACTATGACTAATAATTTTTTTTTTTTTTAAAGACTTTCATTCTGTTGCCCAGGCTGGCCTGTAGCCTTGAGCTGCTGGGTCACATGATCTTCTGAGCAGCTAGGACTACAAGTGTATGCCACCATGCATGGCTAATTTTAAAATTATTTTCGTAGGGACAGGGTCTCTGTGTTGCCCAGGCTGGTCTTGAACTCCTGGGCTCAAGTAATCCTCCTGCCTTGGCCTTCCAAAGTTCTGGGATTACAGGCTTGAGCCACTGTGCCCAGCCTTAATGAATACATTTTAAATACAGACTTCCAAAGATTCTGTAAATTACTATAAAACATAAGTAAAAAACCTGTCTGGATAATTTCTCATATTACATTATATTTCATAGAGCAGAAACAATATTGATTTAGTTTAATTATATTTCTTTCATTCAGTATAAAACACACTAGTGCCTATCATACAGCACAGTGTTAGAGGCCCTGAGATACAACTAGGAATTACAACATTGGCTGGCCTTCAAGAAGTTAGCAACTTTTTGTGAGACTGTCAAATAAGCAATAAAAATATATTGTGAAAAGTGCTGTAATAGGGGAAAGCATAGGTGCCCTGGGATGTACTCTACCATCTCATCTTTGGAGCACCAGAAAGTCTTTCAGGAAGACTTAATTCTTCCTGGTTTGAATCCTCTTTCAGTGCCTTAATTAGCCATGTGATTTGGGGCAAACGACTTAAGGCCTTTAAGTCTCAGTTTCCTGGTCTGTAAAATGAGACTTATGACACTTGTCTCAGGAGGTTATTGTGAGAGTTAAGTGTATTTGGTAATGTACTTGAAGTGTCTAGTTTGGGGCCTGGTATCCATAGAGTAATTTTATTATCCCATTCATGGCTTGCTCCCCGTCACCTTGCCAAACAGGAATTGCTCAGCTTTTTGTCCATTCTCCGCATTCTGGGTTTAGGCGTGAGAAGCCATAGCATGTGGCTTATGACGCTTATGGACAGATAGTGCTAAGGCACTGAATTAGCCACCGCTTAGGAACGAGGTGCCACTTTGCCAGCGTTGGTGCTGCTGCAGTCCTGTGCTGGCCATTCACTTGTGTTCTGACAGGTGTCTCTCAGGCACCCTTCTGGGTCTGGACTCAAGTGCTCCATTCTGTGAGGATGGAGCTGAATTCTCCTCTCTTTAGAGAGGCTAGAGGAGCTTAAAGGAAAGGGGTGGGTTGGGGTAGGACAGGGCAAATGAAGTGTCAGGTAGGAACGAGTGACACTTGGTGTGGGAGTTAAGGGAAGTTGTACTTTCTCCCCGCCGGAGTGGGGAGTCCTCATTTAACATTAGCAGTAGGTTCTTGGAAACTGAATTGAAGCAAAGCAGCACATAAGGAAGCCAGTTTTACTGTGGGCCAGTTGACATAAACAAAAGTTAAGTTTTTATGTCATATTTCTGGTCTCAGAAACATCACCAAACTTTTTTTTTGTTTCTGAATGGAGCGGAGTTTCACCCATGTCTCCCAGGCTGGAGTGCAGTGGCATGATCTCGGCTCACTGCAATCTCCGCCTCCCAGGTTCAAGTGGTTCTCATGCCTCAGCCTCCCAAGTAGCTGGGATTACAGACATGGGCTACCATACCAGGCTAATTTTGTATTTTTAGTGGAGATGGGGGGTTTCACCATGTTGGTCAGACTGGTCTCAAACTCTTGACGTCAACATCACCAAAATTCCAAAGACCACTGTTGGGGGAAGTCAGGGACCCCGAGTGGAGGGACCGGCTGAAGCCATGGCAGAAGAACATAAATTGTGAAGATTTCATGGACATTTATTAGTTCCCCAAATTAATACTTTTATAATTTCTTACACCTGTCTTTACTGTAATCACTGAACATAAATTGTGAAGATTTCATGGACATTTATTAGTTCCCCAAATTAATACTTTTATAATTTCTTACACCTGTCTTTACTGCAGTCTCTGAACATAAATTTTGAAGATTTCATATACATTTATCACTTCCCCAGTCAATACTCTTATGATTTCCTATGCCTGTCTTTAATCTCTTAATCCCATCATCTTTGTAAGCTGAGGATGTATGTTGCCTCTGGACCCTGTGATGATTGTGTTAACTGCACAAATTGTTTAAACAGTATGAAATCTGGGCACCTTGAAAAAAGAACAGGATAACAGTGATGTTCAGGGAACAAGGGAGATAACCATTAGGTCTGGCTGTCTGAGAGCCGGGTGGAACAGAGCCATATTTCTCTTCTTTCAAAAGCAAATAGAAATATTGCTGAATTGTTTTTCTCAGCAAGGAACATCCCTGAGAAAGAGAATGCATTCCTAGGGGGGAGGTCTCTAAAATGGCCACTCTGGGGATATCTGTCTTTTACGGTTGTAGATAAGGGATGAAATAAGGCGTGGTGTCTCGTAGCACTCACAGGCCTATTAGGACAAGGAAATTACCTCCTAATAAATTTTGGTCAGGCCGATTGTCTGCTCTCAAACCCTGTCTCCTGATGTTATCAATGACAGTACATGCCCGAAACTTCATTAGCAATTTTAATTTTGCCCCTGTCCTGTGATCTTGCCCTGTCCCCATTTGCCTTGTGATATTTTATTGCCTTGTTGAAGCAATAAAATGATCTCTGTGACCCACAGCCTATTCATATACTCCCTCTGCTTTGAAAATCACTAATAAAAACTTGCTGGTTTTGTGGCTTGGTGGGGGCATCATGGAACCTGCCAACATGTGATGTCTCCCCCGGACACCTAGCTTTAAAATTTCTCTCTTTTGTACTCTTTCCCTTTATTTCTCAGACCAGCCGACACTTAGGGAAAATAGAAAAGGACTCATGTTGAATTATTGGGGGTGGGTTCCCATGATAACCACAACACTTTTAATATTAAATATTGAAATAAATGTGAGCTATACATATATTTATGAAAGATTAATAAAAACAAGGTAATCATTTACTCACTTATTTCTGTTCAGGGTCACAGGCATCTGGAGCCCATCCCAGCAGCTCAGAGTGCAGGGTGGACACCAGCCTTGGACAGGGCATGATCCCACACTCACTTACACAGTGCTATTTAGACATGTCGGTGAATTGACCTAAGAGATGTGGGAGGAAATAGTAGATACCCAGAGAGAACCCACGCAGGCTTGGGAGAATGTGCAGACTCCACACGGACAGTGGCCCTGGCCACGAATCGGTTTTTATTTTTCCCTTATTAATGTAATAATGATGCTATTCAAGGACCTGCCATATTTAAGTTTATCTCTAGACGAGTCCAACAGTAAACATTATTTAATTTTATAGTTTGAAAATAAGCCTTTTCCATCTCCTCATCCTAAACAATTGGAAAATGTAGAAAATTCAAAAAAAGTCATCTAGTAACAAAAAAATTATTTCCTCTTCTAAAGCAAAATAATCTAGTACCCTACAGAAAAATGGGCAATTCACAATTATGTTTAAACTTTTATGAATTCTATGTGTTCTTTATCCACCTTTCGGTGGAAGCATTAATGTGTCTTTTGCAAAAAAAAAAAAAAAAAACCTGCTTAATGAAGAATATATTTTGTGTTATGAATGTCTCCCTATGTTCTTACATATTGGTTGTAATCCTTCCCCCTTTACTGTGTGCCCTTTGCTTGATTATTGTGATTTTTTTTTGATATTTACAAGTTCTTAATAGCTTCTTCCATTTCTTTTTTGCTTAGATCCTTCTCTGTTCTGAGATTTGTTGAAAATATTCTCTATGGCTTCATTGTTTACTTGTGACTCTTTCAATCCATCTGGAATTAATTTTGATATGAGATGAGATTCTCTGTCTGCTTCACAGTAGTTGAACAGTCATGCCAGCACCAGTAGTTGAATCGTCTCTTCCTTTTTTTAACCCAGTGATTTGTAATGACAAATTTCTATAGTTTTTACCTCAAGATCTGGTTATTTGAATTGTGGTTCTTAGGTTCTTCTCTTCTACCATTTATACAATGTATATCTTTTTTGACCCATAATACTGTTTTAAGTAGTAGCTCTACTTTTAAAAAAAGTTTTGCATGTGCAATTTTATAACAGATTAGAAAGCTGACTTCTACCATATTGAACTTATAAATTTTGTTTGGCTTCCTCATGTTGTTACAATTAAAAAAAATGTGTTGCCACCATAAAGATCATTGGATTTTTCAGCAGTTTCAGAGAAATCAGAAGACACAGCCAATGTGCTGGGTCTGTGTTCTCACAAGGCAAAAATGTTCTGGTGCTGAGTAATGGCTGCCTTCTTCTCTGGAGTAGACGAGAACTATCTGGTTTTCATTGCCTACCACTCCTGATTGCATTTCTCTCCCAGCCTGTTTCACTCATTAGATTACTGCCTGGCCCAGACTCATTTCAGTTTTTGTAATGTCTGATTTATAAGAAAAGTTTTCATATTGTATTTAACTTGATCCTTGTTGGCACTTTTTGGATTATGCTGTTACATTTATATATATTTTTTTCTGTAATGCAGTGTTGGAGGGAAAAAAAACTCCATTCTTTATTGAATGCTACTTGAATAGTTTCCTTTGAAATTTGTATTATTTCAGCACAAGAAATCATATGAGCACAAAGAAACAATAATACTTTATAATGACATTAAGAACAAATGCAGGAAGAAATTATTACCTGCCTTTTAAGATTCAAAAACAAACACAGCAGCATTTGTATAATACCATACCATATATGGACAAAGATATTTCTGTTCTAAGCTTGGTGGGTGTGATGTTGTTGTTGTTTCTTGGCTAAATTCCTTCTTCATAAAGGCTTGATGTCTCCTTTTTCTTTCATTCCCAACTTTACCGACATGTTGATTTTCATAGCCTTCTATTGCTCAGTGTGCTGGGTGTTTTGACTGCTGATTACCACGTCACCCCTTCCTCGGCCCCTTTCTATGATTCAGATTAAATCAAATGAGGTGGTAAAAATGTTTTCCATGTCCCTGGTAAGTACTAGTCTGCAGTGATAGTGCTTCTCAGCATGTGACCTTGCTTTGCAGCAGTCTTGTGGGCAAATGCAGGGACCTGACTTCCATTGGTCGTTTGTGTAAATCTGAGAAACAGATGCTCAGAGAATGTTTGTTACAAAGTCACAGAGTAATGAGTGGCTAGGACTGCAACTTGGGTCTTCTGACACCAAATTCAGTGTGTACTTCACAACATCAACTTTTTAAAATAGTGGACATTTTTAGGTAATGGGCATCTGTTTGTTTCAGTTTATTTTCTGTTAGTTGTTAAAATACTGGAAGAGCATAATGAAAAGCAGAAAAGAGAATAATCAATACCTTGGACTTAAAAAATTGTAAATAAAAAAAAAACCTACAGCATAAAGAAAAATAGAGTCCTCTGGTCCTCTGTATCAACAAAAGTGACTATTAAGTAAAAGAAGTTAAAATAAAACTTCCTGCTTTTTTTTGGTTCCATTTCTACACATGGGTGAACCATAGGATCCCAGAATTTTAGGTTGGGAATCTAAGAATGAGGCAGTTAAAGAAAAGTCCCTGATCTTTTTTTTTTTTTTGGTAAGAAAACTTAGGTTCTGTGTTGTCAGATTTTTTTTTTTTTTAAGTTATGCAGCTAGTTGGTAATTAACCTTGGAGTAGAAAAGGGAAGAAACCTCAGTTTCTGAGTCTCTCCTCCTCCATCAGTGTGGGGGAATTAATTGAGGATTTTTAGATGACCTGACAGGGGACATAATGTCCTGGGTTTCCAGAAGAACAGTGTGTGGTCCCATGTGGTAAAAAAAAAAAAAAAAAAGATAAATAAAAGAAGTGGAGAATGAACATGCTTTGTTTAATCTCTTTGCTTAACAGGAAAGAAATCATACAAGAAAAGGCTAGAACTTTTGCTTTGGAAAATACAAGTTGGAAAATTAGGGAAGAGAATGTTCCTTTTTTAGGAGGTGTGGAGAGTTAGGGAGAATTTGAAATTAATGGAAACATTTTGACAGCATGAGGACATGGTATGCTCTCCTTGATACTCAAGAATGTTTATTAAAAATCTATCAAGTTGGCTAGCAGCTTTAGGGGAGACAGCCCGTCTTCTCTGCATTTATAAATGTGCGTACTTGTTTTCTCAAAAAGCTTCTATAGCAAATGGAATACAAGTATGTCCTAATTCTAGACAGTACCTAAGAAATGTTTGTGATGTTAACCAAAGGGTGAGTACTAGTATGTCAATATTATTTTAGGCCCTGTTGACCTATTTATACATATTTTAAATAGTGTTACAGAGATCACTGGTAAGGTTTGGGAAAGTAGATGACATTTCTGGTCAGAGAATCTTACTGCTCTACAGATTGATCATCCTGACTCTGAAATCCGATATGCCCCAAAATTTGAAATGACATTACAAGTGGAAAATTCCACACCTGGCCTCTTGGTCTCTGATGGTTCAGTGTACATAAGCTTTGTTTCATGTACAAAATTATTAAAAATATTGTATAAAATTACCTTCAGGCTATGTGTGATAGGTGGATACAAAACAGAAATGAATTTCATGTTTAGACTTAGGCCCCATCCCCAAGATACCTCTCTTTGATATACACAGATACTCCAAAATTCGAAAATATCCAAAAATCTGTACCACTTCTGGTTCTAAGCATTTCAGAGAAGGGATACTTAACCTGTATTCATACTGGACCATTACAGAAGATTTTTCCCGAGATGTTTTTTTTTCCAACCCTGATTATGTATTATGATTTTTTGAAAATCTGGAGTAAAACGTATTGATTGATTGATTGATTGAGACAGAGTCTCACCCTGTTGCCCAGGCTGGAGTGCAGTGGTGTAATCTCTGCTCACTGCAGCCTCCGCCTCTGGGGTTCAAGTAGTTCTTGTGCCTTAGCCTCCTGAGTAGCTGGGATTACAGGTGTGTGCCACCACACCCTGCTAATTTTTGTATTTTTAGTCGAGACAGGGTTTCACCACGATAGCTGGCTGGTCTCGAACTCCTGACCTCAGGTGATCCTCCCACCTTGGTTGGCCTCCCAAAGTGCTGAGATTACAGGTGTGAGCCACCGACCTATTATTCCATTTTAAACGAATTCCACATCTGTGCCAAAATCTAGGGCAAGTTTTCTTTTTTAAGCTTTATGTTATTTTTCTTATGTGTTCTGTTTCATGTGGTTGGTGAGGGGCGAGTAACATGGAATTAATTCTTACTACTGCTAAGTATGAAGAACTGAAAAATAACAAAGGCTTGGAAAAAAGTCCATTAAAGGAAGAAATAAAAGTGTCTCTTCTGTCCTAATGCTGTCTTGATGATTAAGCAGTAGGCTTGGTACAGATACGTTTTTTTTTAGATAGCTTTATCACATTCAGAGTGGTGCTTTGTTCTATTTTCAGATATTTTTCATAATTTGAGCTTCCCAGTGGATTAACTATGTGTGTCCTTTCGTTTCTGTTTAACCATGGTTTTTTTTTTATTTGTAGGAAGAAAAAAAGAAGTTTGACAAAGAGACAGAAAAGAATTATAGTCTAATTGATAAACATTTGAATTTATCAGCAAAAAAGAAAGACTCACATTTACAAGAGGTATAATTTTTTATTTTTCTGTTAAGTTTTCAAAATTTAGTAAGCAATACATGTCTTTTAAAAATGTGCTTTACTGTTGATAACTTTTCATCTGGCATTATATAGAGATAACAAAAAGTGAACAGGTAGTGTCATAAATTAAGAAAAAAGTCCTTGTGAAACAAGACATAATAATACGTCTTATAGTGATTAATGAGGTATGGATTTATAGTAGTAAAATTTTTGTTTCTGAGTATTATTTTACAGGAACATAACTTTAAACCAGCATTAGTGAAGAACAGATACATTATTTGCAGGAATATATCAATTAATTGGCTTTCAGGAGTTCTTGAAGAAATGAATTGAATTTAATAAGCTCATATACCATTATGCATTTATGTGAAGGCAGCATTAATCTTATTTAATGCTGAGGATTCAGGAAATTCAGCTTCGTTGGAAAAGGAGCATCTGTTTTATTTGTATTAATAGACTCATTTATTTTGGAGGCAGCCATATGTAAGCAGGAAGGAATTTATATTTTATTTTTCATTTTCTCATTGTTTATTTCTAAATCCCCTGCCATTTGTTTCTCTCACTCACACACTTGGATGGAAACTCAGTTGTTTACAATTCAAAACATAATGCTTTTATTAAAAATAATGCTGTTTGCCATTGTTAGGATTTTTTCTGATCCCACAAAATTGTATTTTTTTCCCTTGTTTTTTAACACATAAGGAATCTGGGCATTATGTACTACTGTCATAGACACTTATTAAAGTATTATCAAAATGACACAGTATTAAGTCTTGTGTAAACCTGGATTATATTTAAATGTCAGCTATTTAGTTACACACTCTATGTGTGTATGGTTGGTTCGACATCCACATGTGACTTTTTCTTTTGTCTCTCTAATGCCTTTGACTGACATTTGGATGGTACTTGACAGTTCATAAAAGAAAAAGGAGCTTTTACACCACTTCATCCTTACTGCTTTTACTTTGGGTAGGGCCCTGTTCTCTACTTGTTGCATATTATTGTGTGCTCCCTCATCTCCTGCCCTCTGTCAATTTTGAGATGATAGCTGCAGCTTTTACAGACCAGACCCCCTTTATGCTAGCAGTTCTCTACCTGTGCTCTCACCTCCATTTTCAGGTATCCTAAAAAAGATTTTCATTCTCCAAGTAAATTTCCAAATCCACTTCACTTTCTCATTAGGTATCTCATGTTAAACTTTTCTTAGGCAACATCTTTGGAGTCACCTTGGCCCTTTCTCTTATGCCTCCCATCTAGTCCATCAGTATGTCATCTTTAGTTCCAGAATATAATCTGAGTGTGTCCACTTCTCATGACTCGCTCTTCTCCAGACCCTCCTAATGGCTTCTCCAGAGGCCCCAGGGCCCACAAGATCCTTTGTGTTCTGCACCCAACCCAGCTGGGGTCAGCATAGTATATACTGAGGGCTGTTGCATTTGTTTTCCTTCTGCTTGGTATGTTTTCAACATGGATCCATGTGTCTCAAACCTTCAAATACTCGTCCAAATACCCTCCACTCAGAGGTCAGTTTATTAAAAGTTTTTCCTGACCTTCTTATTTAGAATGTCCCCTTTACTCTGCTTTATATTTTTTTCATATTCCTTTTTTTTTGGGGGGTTGGAGTTTCACTCTTGTCATCCAGGCTGGAGTGCAGTGGTGAGATCTTGGCTCACTGCAACCTCTGCCTCCTAGGTTCAAGCGATTTTCCTGCCACTATCTCCTGCGTAGCTGGGATTACAGGCACCCACCACCACGCCCGGCTAATTTTTTGTATTTTTAGTAGAGACGGGGTTTCATTGTGTTGGCCAGGCTGGTCTAGAACTCCTGACCTCAGGCGATCCACCCGCCTTGGCCTCCCCAAGTGCTGGAATTACAGGCATGAGCCACAGGGTTCAGCCTATTTTTTTTTTTCATAGTCTTATAACCATTTTGACATACTGTTCATTTGTTACGTGGCTTCTTCCACTAGAATGTAAGCTCCTTGAAGGCAACAACATTGTCTTACTCAGTGTTCTATCTTCAGTGCCTAGAACAGTACCTGTTAGGGAGTAGGTACTTAATGTATATTTATTGGATGAACAAGTGTGGAGATGCACAATTGTACAGTGAGCTGGGGCTCCAGCAATTTATCAATCCCAAAGATAATTCACCTCCAGAAACATGAAGAGATCCTAAAGATGAATAATTTGTTTCATTTAAATTACATATGCTTTTTTATCTTGCTCTGTTTGCTCTTTACAAACTTATGTGCTCACACTGAAACTGCCTTCTATTTTAAGTGTAAAGCCCTTAATAGGGGGTATGATTTTTGAAGGGAAAATGTTAGGTTTGGATATTCATTACTTTTGGCAGTGGTTAATGTAATGCTAATTTTCAGTGAATTGAGATGCTGAGGAGATTGTAAAAGTTGCAGAGAATGATACTGAACAAAGGCTTAGAAACGTACATAATTCATTCTCTCCTCTTGTTTCGATTGAAAATAACAGGAGATGGCCAGGTGTGGTGGCTCATGCCTGTAATCCCAGCACTTTGGGAAGCTGAGGCAGGTGGATCACAAGGTTAGGAGATCGAGACCATCCTGGCTAACATGGTGAAACCTTGTCTCTACTAAAAATACAAAAAAATAGCTGGGTGTGGTGGCGGGCACCTGGAGTCCCAGCTGCTCGGGAGGCTGAGGTAGGAGAATGGTGTGAACCCGGGAGATGGAGCTTGCAGTGAGCTGAGATCGCGCCACTGCACTCCAGCCTGGGCGACAGAGTGAGACTCTATCTCAAAAAATAAAAAATAATAAAATAAAATAAAATACTAAACTAAAATAAATAAATAAAATAAAATAAATAAAATAAAAAAATAAAAAAATAAAAAATACATAACAGGAGATAATTGGGGCATGCACCATGCTGGCTATTTTGGCAGTTCTCTGAGGCCTTGCTACTATACCTTTATGTTTATTGGGCATAATAGCTTCTACGTCCATCCACACCCCTATATTCTACTTAACAGTTGTACAGTAACAGGTATTGGATATTTGGTAAAATTCCATTTCTATTTATTTTTGAAGTCTATTTTTTCTTCCTAAGTAGCCAAATGATAATATTTCAGTGTAATAATAATCTACTTGAGAAGCAGATTCCCTGAATAACTTTGTGTGAGACTTGTCTACTTTCTTACATATATTTACATCTGGAAAGACTAGAAATTAGTTGATAAATCGAAATTGTGCGTATTTGTTAAAAACTAGTGATTTGCTTGGAGTTGTAAAATGTACAGTGATTGCCTTTTACATTCATTTTTAAAGGTCAGGCTGAAGGAAATCATTTTATGACCGTAGTTACAACTTGGATGTCTATGGCATTCTTGTAAGAGAGGGCTCTTGTCATGGGATCTTTAGGGTGCAGAAACCTCTGTGGCTGGTGATGCGTTTGCCTGAGTTTTGCTTTGGCCCGCCGGGCTTGTTCTGCCAGCTCTTCTCGGCAGGCTGCACTCGGCTTGTGCTACTGGCCTGGATCTCATGCCTGCCAAGGGCGAGTGAGGCATGGAGTGGCGAGGGGTTCGTGAGTGAGTTCAGGGTCTGGCCACTGTGTGCAACCAGGCATGCTGACTGTGGTGGGGCAGGCAGCTCCAGGCACAGGCACCGGCTCCGTGCAAGGCTGTGGCTAGACCGGGCATACTGCAGGTCACTTCCATTGTGGGCATGGTGACGCCTGGAAACTTAAGAGACACCAGGAACCGCAGAGCCCCAAAGAGGGTGTCATAGCTCTGGCTCAGGGAGCCCCTAGGTCTGGGCTCCCTGAAGGACCACAGTTCTTCTCTCCTTCTCATCGCCCACAATGTGGCGAGCAGGGGAGAGGGAGGTTCACCCCTGTTTGTGTTAACAGCTCTTTCAGTCTGGCCATTCCTTGGGTCCCAAGTTCTTGTCCCACATCCAAGAGGAATGAGGTATACAGACAGTTGGAGGGGTGAGCAAGGTAGAGGGGAACTTCATTGAGCAACAGAACAGTTCTCAGGAGACCTGAAGTGAGTAGCCCTTTTCCGCAGGCAGGTCATCATAATGAGTGTCCAGCTCTCAGGGGAGAGGAGACCTCTAGTGTGTAGCTCCTTTCTACAAGCAGGTCATCCTCACTAGTGAAGGAGACCCCCGGGGCTTGCTTCTTCCAACAGCTGGTAGTCCCCATGTCTTTCTGAGTCTGTTTGAGTCCAGGGTTTTTCTGGGCTCAGAAGGGAGGAAGTGTGCTGACTGGTCCATGTGCAGCCATGGATGGGCCTGGAAAAAGCACTGTAAGTTTTCATTCCCGTCTGCAGACTCCACCCAGAACTGGCAGCCCAGCGGCTCCCAGGCTTCAGGCCATCCTGGCTTAAAGGTGGGGTTTCATCAGGGACCTCTCCCTTCCCACCTAGGAACTTGTCTGTCTCCTGCAGCTGTCAACATGTCATCTACGACACCCAAAGTATTTGCGCCAAGAGATGCCTATAGGCCCCTGTCGAGCTGCTCTCAGCTCCCTGGCCTCCCTCCTGTGCTTGTTGGCATCCAAAGTCCAGAGTGGGCCGAGCCGGAGGTTGGGGGTACTGGGAGCGCTGGCATGTCAGCGCCACCCTAGTGCACACATACCTGGCCGGGTGGCAACAGTACCTGGGCTTGGCTACAACTTTGCTCCACACTGGATCAGGCGCCGGAAGCGAGGAGAGGCCAGAGAGCAGGAGCAGGCACTTCTCGAGTCTGTTGGCGGGGCAGTGGGCCTTCCGCGGCCCCCAAGAGCATGGGGATGCCCTGGCCCAGAGCTGTGGCCGTGTGGCTGCAGCTGTGTCTGGGAACATGGGGCTCCTGCTCTGATGACTCCATAGAAGTTGGGACTCCTGCCTGTTTCTGGCCGCCACGGGCACCATGGAGTGCGCAGCCCTGGCCACACTTTGCCCTCTGCAGCTGGTGTCCCCACAGCGGCTGCTCCAGACTGTCCGCTGCTGCCATCATTGTCACTGATCCCAGGGATTATGGTGATTTAATCATGGAGCATGTGGCACAACAGTTCTGGATTTTCAGAATATTAAAGGAGTGGTGATAGAGGTTGACTGGTAATGCAAGGGTCATTACAGTAGCAGGAACAACCAAGAGAGAGAATTTGCTAAAAGATAAAATCAGATTGATAAATCTGATGCTGGTATACATTTCTTCAAGGGCCTTTCCGGTAATGACAAATGAGGAAACCACCCTTCTTATGTCTTTACTTTGTTAAATACTCAACAAAATGACTGTGTTTTTGCTGGGAGATGTGCCAACTAACTGCTGATGGCTGAACTATCAAACTCTGGTTATTGGAGGCACAAAAATATGATTCAGAGGAGTGTTAAGTAGAAATTCTCATTTTAGCTTAGTAATATATATTAAAGTATTTGCTGAAGTTTTTTTTATGATGTTTTGAAATGTGTTGTTTCAAATGTATTAAATGCTTTTCAAAAACACATTTTTGGTTATAAAATATATGAATAAAATTTCAATACAATGTATGATTTGATTGTAAAGTATATGGCTCAGTGGTATTAAGTACATTCACATTGTTTTGCAACTATCACCACCATGCATCTCCAGGGCTTTTTCAAAAATCTTCCCAGACTGCACCTCTGTACCTGTTAACAATAACTCTCCATTCTCCCCTGCTCCCGCCCCTGGCAGCCATCATTCTGCTTTCAGTTTCTATGAATTCGACTACTCTAGATGTCTCTTATGAGTGGGATCATATAGAATCTGTCCCTTTGTGACTGGTTTATTTCACTTAGCCTGATGTCCTCAAGGTTCATCCATGTTGTAGCATGTATCAGAATTTCCTGTCTAAGGCTGAATAATATTCTGTTATACATATGAATCAGCTACATTTTATTTACTCGTCCGTCTGTCTGTCCATCCATCCATCCATCCATCCATCCATCCATCCATCCATCCATCCGTGGGCATTTGGGTCACTTTCCCCCCTGCTGCTGTGAACAGGGGTGTACACATATCTGTTCCTCTGCTCTCAGTTCTTTTGGGTATATGCCCAGCTGTAGAATTGCTGGGTCATGTGGTAATACTATTTTGAATTTGAGGGAAAAATTTATTTTAATTTTTTGTTGGGAGTTGTGCCTGTTAACTGTTGGTGGCTGAACTATTGAATTCTGGTTAATGAAGGCACAAAAATGCGATTTTGAGGAGTGTTAGGTAGAAATTTTCAGTTTAGCTTAGTAACACATTGTATTTCAATATTATTTTACTTGAAGCACTGTTTTTCACAGTGCTTGTACTGTCTTGCATTCCCACTAATGATGCACAGGGGTTGCAGTTTCTTGACATCCTCACCAACACCACTACTTTTCTTTTTTGGATAGTAGCCACCTTAGTGGGTGTGAGGTGGCATCTCATTGTGAGTTTGATTTACATCCTAATGATGAGCGATGTTGAATGTCTTTTCATGTGCTTATTGGCCTTTTGTATATCCTCTCTGGAGAAATGCCCAGATAAATATTTTTAAGAGTAAAATTAGCTAAGTTAGGAAAAATATCACATGATGCCTAGTAAGAATGGTTTCTTGGACATGAGTTCTCTCTCCACTATTCTCTGTGAAGTCATGCTCTTCTTCTAGTTCCTTTCTAGTTAGACAAGCTAAGCTGGAAGCTTTTTTTGGAATAGCCTCCTGACCAGCTGGTACCCGCTTCCCTCCCAGGGCATGAGACATTGTGAGGGCTGCAGATGGGCGTCCAGCCCTGGCGCGCCTTTGAGAGCTGGGTTCTTGAGATGCTGCCATGGCTGGCTCCTCCTCATCTGCCGCCATCACTCCCTGAGTGCTGAGGTGCTGGGCTGTTTCTCAGGCAGATTTTATTCTTAAAGGATTTGTTCATAGAAATGTTTGTTGATTGTGATTGCATGTGGTTCAGCCTTGGGGCATCAGTTGTGGTTGGGGTGAGTTTTTCATGAAGAGAAACCTCTTTGATCTTCAGTTCTTGTGGGTCAACCTCAACATACAGATTGGAGTCACAAACTTTTTCTGCAAAGAAACTGATAGTAAATATTTTAGACTTTTGTGGACCATAAAGTTCCTGTTGCACCTGCTCAATTCTGCTGTTGCAGCAGGAAAGTAGCTGCAGACAATACCTAAAGGAATAGTTCTGCCTGTGTTGCAATACTTTATTTACAAAATCAGGCAACACAACGTATTTTGGCCCATGGACCACAGTGTGATGACCTCTGATGTAGAGTTTCACTTTTCACCATCTCCAGTTTGCCTAACCTCTGTGATTCTAACATAGGCAGATATCCAAGTGGAGCAGAACCGACAACACTTCTATGAACTGTCTCTCGAGTATGTGTGTAAGCTGCAGGAAATCCAAGAACGAAAGAAGTTTGAGTTTGTGGAACCTGTGAGTATTATTGCCAAGTTGTTTGCTGGTGGATTTTTGCAATATAAGATAAGTATTTATCTTCCTAGGTCTGATTTTTGGTTTATAGTTATTAGAGGCCATAGTGCATAAACATGAAAGAGATGTATTGAAAAGGGCAAACACAGCCATGAATTCAAGGAATTGCCTCTAAATCAGTGTTTCTCAACTGTATTTGCACTGCAACATGTAATATTCCCATTGCTACATGATCTCAAGGAAGGCAAACAAGTGCAATTTCTGCTACCTTAGCCCATAGCTCTGTCTTTAAAAAATTTCTCTGAAATAATTTATACTAGAATGAGTGAACATGGGTTGTTTATACCAGTTCAAACTTTGGTACTTTAAACAATTGTTTGTAACATGACTTCGAACACAACTCACAATGCTTATGGCAATCTAAGTTTAGAAGCAGGATATGGAACATTTGAGACAATTTTATGAGTTACTCTGACATTTCATTTTACTTACTTTAGAAACACATGATTTTTGTTTGTGATTATATAGATGTTTTCTAGTAGCTTCAGTTGTTTATTTATGAAGATACATGCACATGAATATATATAACATAATGTAAAGGATATTTCGTGTGGATTTCAGCAAAACACGAACTCATTTTCAGGATTCATTTTAATTTTAATATCAACTTGTTGAATGGTTTCTTTTTCTTCAACAGCTTTATTAAGATAACATTCACACACTACATAATTTACCCATAGTGTGTATGGTTTATAGAAACAAGAATAACCAAGTAATGCTTAAAAATGAGCATTTGTGGAGCTATGGTTTAGTTGCAGCGATAGTCATTAACCTAAACCAGTAAAGTAAACCTCCTCAAAAGCTTTCTTTTTATGTGAAGTAACAGTAATGGCCTGCTTTTATTGGGCATTTATAATGCTCAGTCGCTGTTCAAGTCATTGTTCTAAGTGTTGTACCGAACTCATTAGTCCACACTATTACTCAATGAGGAGATAAGGAAATAGAAGTAGAGAAAGGTTGAATAATTTGCCCAAGGCCCCATAACAAGTCATGGCTGATGTTGGGAATGGAGCCTGCTGGGCATTTGGTGTCACAGCCCCAGATTCCTAACCACCCACGGTGTGGCATTTGGAAGAAAATGAATTTCAACATTTCCTTAACTCTCTCTCCAAATCACTTCTCTTCACTTTAGATTTATTGACTGACACGTGGAGCAGAGGCAACAGCTCTCTAATTAGAGACAGGTTGGGAGTTGGTAGAAAACTAAAGGTTTAATTACGGGTTTGATGCTGCCCCTGGCAAGTCATGGAATATCTTTGTCAACAAAACACAGGGGTTGCACTCTGTTGGATGTGGCTGGGGAGAGTCTGGAGCTCTTCGATTCTGTGATTTTACTTTCTTATAGATTGTATCTACCTATAGTGATAAGATTTCAATTACAAATACTGGGATTCTCCTGACTAAAGAGGACAAATGGATGGCTTTATAATTCAATTTTTCCTACAGAACATGCCATACAAGCTGCCTAATGGCTGTGATATTTAAGGGAAAAAAGCATCATTTTCTATAAAGACCAATTAATAGTGTACTTGGGTTTACTTGAATATTATTGACTTCCCTTTAATCACTTTATTTCAGTGGAATAACAGTGAGATGGCGGGGGGAACACTTGGTTGTTTATATGATTCTTTTTTCTCCTGAGTTGTTTTGTGCTCATACCTCTTTTCTTCCTGTGTTTTAGATGCTGTCATTTTTTCAGGGGATGTTTACCTTCTATCATCAGGGCCATGAACTTGCCAAAGACTTCAATCACTACAAAATGGAACTACAGATCAACATTCAGAATGTAAGGAAATAAAAGCTTTCTTTATAAAAAGATGTTTGAAAAGTGTATTTTTCATTTGTTTTGTTGTATGAAAAGCCTTAAGTGAAGACAACGCTGATCTGTTGGTACTGAGAAACTGAGGGTATGCTGCCATCTGCTGGTCAACTCTTGGTGTGACGAACTGCTCTACAGTTGGTTGAGGCTTGGGAAATTCTGCCACCTGGCGGCTTTTCCTGCATTTTCTGGGTCAATTCTAAGGATAAGCTTTGTTACCTTAACTCTTTAAGTCAGCTATTTCTGTAACAGACAAAAGAGCACTCCACTTTAAGGCATTGAATTTATAATGCACTACATTTCTTCTCCTTTAACTGAGTATCTTGATTTTTGTTCCCAGATAAGCTTATCGTTTGAGTGGAATTTCTTCCCTACATTTTATGCATATTTACTAATGTGTTGGTGTTCACAGTTGCTATTGGTCTTGATTGTTTTCCTTTGGAAAATGTGTGCTTTCTGCCAAGTCTTGGATGAAGAGATTCAGGAGAATAGTGTTAAGCAGCATACTATATGTCATTTTGATCAGGTGGTGGATGTTTTTCCTCTCAACACTAGTTAATCCTGGAGGCGTCCTCATTGACAAGCTGGTCAGGGGATGTTGAGTGTAATTTGAGGTCTTGTTAGGAATGTAGTGAGATAGCTTTGTGACCGACTCACAGCACATAATTAAAGACACACAGGTAGATGGATGGGAATGTGGTTGTTGCCTGCTCTTCATTTCTTTCACAATTAGAAGTTGAGAGTGGGCCGGGAGCAGTGGTTCATACCTGTAGTCCCAGCACTTTGGGAGACCAAGGCGGGTGGATCATGAGGTCCAGATATCGAGACCATCCTGGCCAACATGGTGAAACCCCGTCTCCGCTAAAAATACAAAAATTAGCTGGGCGTGGTGGAGTGCGCCTGTAATCCCAGCTACTCAGGAAGCTGAGGCAGGAGAATTGCTTGAACCCAGGAGGCGGAGGTTGCAGTGAGCTGAGATTGTGCCACTGTACTCCAGCCTGTGCGACAGTGTGAGAATTCGTCTTAAAAAAAAAAAAAAAAAAAGTTGAGGGTAAATACTTTTTGTGTAGATTTTGTTTCTAACTTTTTTTTTTTTAAATGTACAGTTCCCTATACTTGGGAATGTAGATGATAAAACCTCTTATTTTTATAATTTATGTGTCAACTTCTATTTGAGGATTGTCAGGACATTCGCCTGGGCTAATGATAGAGTCCTGGAGTAGATTCTTTCTTTTTCTGCTGCTGTGGTCTCACGATTTGTGAAGGCAGTTATAAAATATGTGGTATGACTATAATGTGACAAAACTTAAAAATCCAAAATGGGTATGTGTGGATTCATTCTAGTTACCCCGGAATTGTCCCTGCAGGTAGTAGAATATTGAGTTTAATGATGTTGAGTTTTTTTTTTTTTTTTTTTTTGAGACAGAGTCTCACTCTGTTGCTGAGGCTGAAGTGCAGTGGCACAACCACTGCTCACTGCAGCCTCAACCTCCTAGGCTCAAGTAATCCTCCTGCCTCAGCCTCCTGAGTAGCTGGGACTGCCGGTGCATGCCAGCACACCCAGCTAATTTTTTTTTTCTTTTTGATAGAGATGGCATCCCACTGTGTTGCCCAGGCTGCTCTGAAACTTCAGGGTTCAAGTGATCCTCTTTCGTCAGCCTCCCAAGATCCTGGCATTATGGGGGTGAGCCACCATGCCTGGCCAATGTTGAGATTATTCAGAATATTTTGCAGGCAGCAGAAAACAGTTACGTAAAAAGAACACTAGGTAGTTTACATAAGTGGTCCCCAACCTTTTTGGCACCAGGGACCGGTTTTAAGGAAGACAATTCTTCTATAGATGGAATGGAGGTGGGGGAAGATAGGGTATGGTTTCGTGATGAAACTTCCACCTCAGGTCATCAGGCATCATTAGATTCTCGTAAGGAGTGCACAATCTAGATCCTTTGCGTGCGCAGTTCACAATAGGGTTCGTGCTCCTATGAGAATCTAATGCCACCGCTGATCTGACAGAAGGTCGACTCAGGCGGTTATGCTCACCTGCCGCTCACCTCCTGCCATGTGACCCGATTTCTAACAGGCCATGGACCAGTACCAGTTGGCAGCCTGAGGGTTGGGGACCCCTGCTTGAGATTATAACTCCTGTTTTCCCCTCCACTTACTGGCTGTATAATTTGTGGAAATTCACCTTTTTTTGTCTGGACCTCATCTGTCAAGTGCAGGACTGGCCAGAATGAGAACCTTCGGGCAGGACTGTATATACAACTTCCAGAATCAAGGTAGAATGAAGAAAATAGTGCCCCTTATTTAGAGATAATGAAGAGTTTCAGATCAGAGGCATTTAATCATTAAACCAAGCAGAAGCTTGTGAATGCCCTTGAAGCCAGCGCTTTGCCTCAGGCTCCGGGGTGAGCTGTGGGGAAACGTCAGTCTTTTGGGATGTTCAGTGAAACTCCCTGCACAGCTCATTTATTTGTGGAAGTGTGTTTATAACACACCTGTGGGGAAGGCGGGGGTCTATTTACCTTATATAAACCAAAAAAACTTTCAGAGGCATTAAATATTTAGATGGTAATGAGCAATATTCAGTCCTGAAATCTTCTGAGCAAACTTTGAAGCTAAGCTATCATTTGAAATGTTTCACAAAATGACCTGGTTGGAATCCTTAATATATTCAGAACTTACACAATTGACAACAGTATTCATTTTCTGTAGAGAAATGGGGAAATGACAGTTTATTGAAAAAAAGCCTTTTTTTGTATTGTCTCGCACTTAAGGATGTGTGGTCATCAGTAAATTGCCCTACATTCTCAACCTTTTTTCTAAATATTCCTGTCTTGATTTTATTTGGCTGTTTCAACTCAGAGTTTCTCTTGGCCTCACCTTCAGTATTGAGAACACGTGATCTAGGTGGCATCTCTGCTCTTCAAAATGTTAGTTTTTAGCTACTTTTTTTTTTTTTTTAAGTCAGAAACACCAGCACTTTTGAAACGTGGGTCACTCATTCTGTATCATCTGCTGTACTTCAGTGACGCTGTAATTTGCTCATTTCCTGGCCATTCATCTCGTTCCTTGATGTCAGTTTTTTATTATAATAAAGATAAAATGATGGGTATATAAAACAACATATTGTTGAAAAAAGTCCCAGTTGTGGTGTGTGTGTGTGTGTGTGTGTGTGTTGCATATATTTGTTTGTTTGAGATGGAGTCTTGCCCTGTCACCCAGGCTGGAGTGCAGCAGCCCTATCTCGGCTCACTGCAAACTCCGCCTCCCGGGTTCATGCCGTTTTCCTGTTTCCCGAATAGTTGGGACTACAGGCATCTGCCACCATGCCTGGCTAATTTTTTTGTATTTTTTGGTAGAGATGGGGATTCACCGTGTTAGCCAGGATGGTCTCAGTCTCCTGACCTCGTGATCCACCTGCCTCAGTATCCTAAAGTGTTGGGATTTACTGGCGTGAGCTACTGTGTCCAGCCACATATATATATTTTAGGAAACATAATCAAATGTTAACTGCCTCTGCATTATAACATCATAAATATTTTGGTCATCTTTTTAGTATTTAATTTTAGTAAAACAAAACTTTTATAATCAGAAAATGGTAAAAGTTATTTAAAAGTGAAAACCTATTTTTCCCCATTTGATAATACCTATTGTATTGTAAAAGTGCCTAGACTTTTTTTTTTTTTCTTGAGAAATTGAGTCTTCATTTTCTGTAATCTAGAGTGATAAATGGAAATCAAGGAAGTAGCAAGATGGCTTTTAGGAAATGGGTTTTCCAGAAGAATGGAAATTGCCTCAAATTTAAAGAATATTTTAAGGAACTAATTTTGAACTTTTGCGATTTCTGTCTCCTGAAGAATGTGGGGAAGAGACTAGAATAGAATTCTTCCTGGAAGGAAATACAGTGTGCAGAATTTTAGGATTCATAAAGAGTCCCTAGAAGATAACAAGAATGGGTAGGAAGTGTTTAAGAACATGGGCAAAATATTTTTGTCACAATATTGTAAGGAAAGTAGAATACCAAAACTACAGACTTGTGTGTGTGTGTGTGTGTGTTTTTAAAAGAGATTAGAAATGATGACATCAAAATATAACAGCAGTTACCTGAGGGGTGGGCTATTGGTTAGCTTTAGTCTTATCCCTTTTCTTTTTGCCCCACAAATGGGACTATTTGTGTCCGTCTCTCTGTTTTACAGTGATATGGATTAGTTTTTATAATCAGAAAAGAAGTTTTTTAAAGATGTTTTCTCTTTCAGTCAGATTTAAAATACTAAAATAATAAGGCTTAATTTAAAGCTAGTTTATTTGGAAATGTTTAATTCCTAAAGCATGTAAAGAAAACAAGGCAGCAATGATCTTTTATTGGATAGATGGATAGCATTAGTGTCCTGCCATATAGGTTATTGTGAGAATTAGAGAACCATGTACCTGCTCAAATGTTACCTATTGTAATGTTTGGGGTCTAACATTATTGTAATTAGAAGATGCCTTCATATGTGCTTGGAACTTATAATTGGAAATTGCAAGGTTTTAGCCATTCTACTGATTTTATGCAAATTTTTCAGTGCGTAACTTACCTAAAAATGGTACCATTAAAAAATAGTGGCTGGGGATGGTGACTCACGCTGGGGATTAACCCAGCACTTTGGGGTGTTGAGGCGGGAGGATCACTTGAGCACCAGAGTTCAGGACCAGCCTGGGCAACATAGTGAGACCCTGTCTCCACAAAAGTAGAGAAGAATTAGCTGGAGGTGGTGGTGCATGTGAGTAGTCCCTGTACTCGGGAGGCTGAGGTGGGAGGATCATTTGCGCCTGGGAGGTCGAGGCTGCAGTGAACTGTGATTGTGCCACTGTACTCCAGCCTGAGCAACAGAGTGAGACCTGTTCTCAAGAGGAAAAAAAAAAAAGCCTTCCATTCCCAGTGCAGACAATAAACCTCTGAGGAAGTCGGGTGGTGAGGGAGAGGGGAACCTCATGGAGGTGTCTGCAGCAGGGATGGTGGAGTGGTGATGAGACAGAGGTGGCTGCTGGGGCATTTGGGAGGTTGCTTATGCTGCGCAGAGATGTTAAGTGAGCACATAAGCAGACATGCTGAAAGTGAGAACCAGGCTTTTTACTGCCTGGGAAGAAATTCACAAATTTGGAAGGAGAGAGACTGGAAAGAAACCTGAAGAACTGGAGTAGAATTAGATTTCTTGGTAGGAAGTCATGGATTTGCAAATATATAGGTAGATATAGAAGTAGTGATTGTGTGTTTGTATAAACACACGTGCTCTGTGTAGACAGTTGACCTTTGAACAACGTTGGGGTTAGCACCTCTGCACTGTTGGGTGTCTGCATATAACTGTTGACTTCCCCCAAACTTGACTACTAATTGCCTACTGTTGATCCCATAACAGAAATAGTTGATTACCACATATTTTGTGTGTTCTATGTGTGATATACTGTGTTCTTACAATGAAGTAAGCTAGAGAAAAGAAAATGTTACTGCAAAAATCATAAGGAAGAGAAAATATACTTACTATTCTTTAAGTGGAAGTGGATCCTCATAAAGGCCTTCATGTGTTTTCATAATGAGTAGACTGAGGAGGAAAAGTTGCTGTCGCAGGAGTTGTAGATGGGGAGGAAATCCATGTATTAGTAGATCCACAAATTTCAAGCCTGTGTTAAGGCTCAACTGTATGAACATCTGTTTCCTCAGTCTGTCTGCTGAGAAGACTTAGAAGCAATGATACTTCCTTAGCTGTGAGCACACTGTACCCGGATCTTGGCTTCCAAATACTAAATACTCTCCACTAAAAAGAACAAGAGCTCCTTTCCAGGACTGGGGCAGGGAAAGTGTAAGATGAGCTTAGGGTACCTTATTGGACCGGAAAGCAAGGAACTGGTCGAAAATTAAAGGGACCAGTCAAAAGACAGAAACCAGCTCGAAGAGACTCCTGCTGCTCAAATCTAGGGCAATTTGAGCATGAACATAAATAATAGGATTATTGGCTTAAATACAAGTGTGTGTGTACATGCTGTCACCTGTGATAGCATCCATCCATGTATGACATGCATATATATGCATATGTGTAAATATACACACATGGGGAGAAGTGAGGGTTGGAAGGAATCTCAGCAAAATGACCAAGGAGGGGAGTAAAATCAGGGTGAAATTAGTACAAAGATGGGGATAAGGGCCGGGGATGGTGGCTCATGCTTATAATCCCAACAGTGTGGGAGGCTGAAGCGGGTAGATTGCTTAAGCCCAGGAGTTCGAGACCAGCCTGGACCCCATGTTGAGACCCCCGTCTCTACAAAACAACAACAACAACAACAACTACAACAAAAACCACACACACAAAAATTAAGCCTGGCGTGGTGGTGTGCGCCTGTAGTCCCAGCTCCTCTGGAGACTGAGGTGAGAGGATGGCTTGAGTTCAGGAGGTTGAGGCTGCAGTGAGGTATGATCGTGCCACTGTACTCCGGCCTGGGAGACAGAGTGAGACCCTGTCTTTAAAAAAAAAAAAAAAAAAAATGGATAAGAAAACCTGGAAAAATGGAAGGAGAGAGGGAGCCTAGTCATCAACAACTGAGTTCTACTTGCTTTGCAGGCTTATACTTTCTTACAGGACATAAGCTGATTTTTCTCACAGCTTAGTTTGTGTTTAAAAGAAAACAAACCTCGGCAGACAGGTTTTCCCTTTTACAATCTACATTTATCAGATGACTCTCCATCCCTTGACAAAAAAGATGTGCCATTCTACCATTTTCCCACGCTTAGGACTCTTGGCAACCCCTTTTATTGTAGGGAGGAAAGAGGAGAAATTTCAATAATAATTTTCTTTCTCAGTTCCTCCACAGTTTCACATCAGCAGTTTTTTGGTATTAATACAATTATTTTTGAGCCTGGATGAAAGAAGTGTCCAGGAACACGGTAGTGCCGACTCATCACAATTGCCTCGGTAATAATTCTGTCACTTCACCTTGCATATACGTTTTCAGTGTAGCTGTTTGACAGATATTGGCACACCACGTCTCCTGCGTTTCAGAAATGCGATTTGTCTCTTCACTTATCAAAGACATTATTTGTGTAGGTGATATTTTTTGCCCGCTTCCGTCTGCAGGGAAGGAATGTCATTTTCAAGTGCAATTGCCATGACCTGGAAAAACTGACACTTGTATTTATTAGTTTGCAAAGAAGAATTAAACTTTTTCAGATTCTGAGTATTTACAGACTGCTAATGTAACAGTAATAAATCAGATTGATTGAGTCAGATTGGTTGTTGCAAAGGAAATACTTCTTAGGTAGATATATTAAAACCTACTTATGTTTTAAACCTAAAATTTAGTAGTAGTGTGAGACCTGAAGGCAGGAATTTTTTATGTTGAATAATAAAATTATTCATGGTGTTAGAAAGCCTCCAAAGTAAGTAACCTGTAGTAACCCTGGCTTATACTCCTCTGGTAGCTATTTTACCACTATTTTTTTTTTCTTTGCGCATTGATCTCAGTAAGAATATATACTGGAAGGAATGGGGATATTTTGATAAATTTATAAAAAAGTTATTTAGAGTTTAAAAATGTAATTACGGTTATCCAGAGACTTTAAAATGTGCACGAGAAAACTCAGAACTTGACATTTATGTGTGTTTTTTAATTCATTTCAGACACGGAATCGATTTGAAGGAACAAGGTCAGAAGTGGAAGAGCTTATGAACAAAATCAGACAGAATCCCAAGGACCACAAACGAGCAAGTCAGTTTACAGCAGAAGGCTACCTGTATGTCCAGGAAAAAAGTAAGAGGACCTCCAGCAGTGGCTACGTGGCTGCTTAAACATGCAAATTATTGAAAACTCTGCTGTTCTTGCCGTTACTGTGACAGTTTGGGCAATTATTCCTACCCCTTTCCCTGCCTGCTTCTGTTGCCTAGTGGGTATATATTGCATATTTAGGAGAAACACATTCCAGCCCTGGAGAGAGGAGTACAGTGAGCTTAGGAGTGGCTGTGAGCACCCTGTTCTTCTGACACCCCACTAGCTTCTGTTTCACACTGTGTGCGCCCCAGGAACATGGTTGTAAAGGAGTCAGAATTTGGAGTAAGATTGAAAATGAGCCAGAGTTACGAGGGTATATTGTTTTTTCTCCTTCCCCCTCACCTCTGCCCTCATTACCAATGCACACAGGCACACACATTCATACACGCATACATATCCTCCCCTCCCACAACCCTGCCTCACCGTCATCCTAAGGTCAAGAGGGACATATTAGTATTTTTCTCCTTCCTTCATACCATTTTTGTTCTACCAATCTGAGATAGTTAGTTCTTACTCAAATCATCAGGAAGACTGCAGATAGTGATAAAAGATACTCGTATGTGGCATCCTAACTTGTAGGGATTTTAGTCTTTGTTACTGTCTTAGCAAATACACAGTGCACAGATTGTTCTCATTTTGAAAACTGAAGAACCTGTATTTCTTTCAGACTTTGAACATTTGGTCTTATTTTAACAGCTAAGCTCTTAAAGTTTACTACTTCAACTGTAGAACCCAATTGCTAGTTAGCAGGAAGGATGAGAATGTGAAATGTGTCTCTCTTTACTATTTCCCTCCCTCTTCACCCTTAACTGTAATTAGGGTGTTTTACAGATTTCACTTCATTTAAGTGTGGCTGAGTTACAGGACTTTCAATCCAACCTAAAAATTTACTAGTAGAGATGACTCAGGGAAAGGTTACAGGATATCTGTGCTTTGAATGGAAGTTCATGTTCTATGCAGGCAGCAGGATGGTTGTGCGTTTTCCATTTGCCCTTATTCTGGAATCTTGCAGCCTTCACCTCTTGTGAGCAGTTGTATGATATGGCAGAAGTCCGAATTTTTCTCATACATTATCTTATTAATCTCAGTTTTTAAAATTTAGTTTGAAAGAACTAAATTAAAACTCAAGATAGTCATGAGAATGTTAGAATTATTTGTGTTACATGCCCAAGTGAAAATCACAGGAAACTTTAATGTTTACATTCATCACTGTTGCCTTTGAGAGAAATTGGACTGAAGCAACATAACAGTAGTGGTAAAATTCTTGGCTCACTTACTGTATACCCAGCACTGTGCTAAACTTGTATACTACTTGTCTCATTTATCCATAAAACAGCCCTATGAAGTGTAAGGTACTATTATTATTCCCCATTTATAAATGAAAATGGAGGCCCTGAGAGGTAAATAATGTTCCCTAGGTCATACAACTACTGAATGCTGGAATTGTCATTCTGAAAGTAGAGTCCGTGTTGGTAACGTCTCCTGTAAATTGCTTGGCGCTTGGACAGGCGTGAAAGAGCATCGTTAGTGTGTATGCCCAGAGCTGGTCGAATAGGCTCTGTTAGTTGTCAGAAAGGTGTGGTGGCTTAAGTAGTGGAAAGACCTTGATATTTGGGGTCAGAGATTCCGATTTAAGGTTCGGCTTTGTCATTTTCCAGGCATTTGGGCTAAGCTTACATTTTTTTAGATTAAAAAGGCAGTAAGTATCATCCTCTCTGGGCAGTTTTTTTTTTTTTTTCTTAGAGTTAAATAAAATATCTGTGCAATAGTTTTTCGTGAACCATAGAACACAGTACAAATGCTGGTTCTTTAAAACACACAACAGTGGTTCCCAAATTCAGGTCTCTGGACTAATGATGGTCTGAGATAAAATTGATTTTAGTCTGTAACTCCTTTCATCTATTACCCCATCCCAAATAATGTAATTAGCTTTTCCTAAAACTAGCTAAAAGCATTCCTTTTACATGAGTTATTTTTTTCCCCTCCTGAGCTTATCTTTTTTTAGGTGTAGAAGCTTTGTTTGTACATGAAATTACAGTGATAACAGATGTTAATTGCTTTTGTAAAAATGTCTTGACTCAGTAAAGTAAAAAATTGTCAACTTCTGCTGGGCCTAACCTTTAATTTGTTGTTAGACTTCTATTGGCATGTGAAGTTCCAGATGCTAGAGGTCCCTCTGACATACAGCACTGTCCTGTGAGCCTTAATGGTGGTACTGCTGACTTAGTAAGAGTGGAAAAGGGGTTCAGAGAATGTTCTGGGGCATACTTGGACAGTCACTCCTATTGTCTTAAATTTCTTATTCTTCATACTTCTTTTTTTTCTTTTTTGCTAGGGGTACAGATGTGAGCCACCGCGCCTGGCCATTCTCTTGATTCTTAAGATTTTCTAGACCTTACTGATTACAGTAATGTTAAGCCAGACAATGCCAATGTTAATTTATTTTATTTTTTGACAGTGTTGCTCAGTCACCTAGGCTGGAGCGCAGTGACACGACCTTGGCTCACTGCAACTTCCGCCTCCTGGGTTCAAGCCATTCTCCTGCCACACCCTCCCAAGTAGCTGGGGTTACAGGCACGTGCCACCATGCCCAGCTAATTGTTGTTGTTGTTGTTATTGTTTTTGAGACGGAGTCTCTGTCGCCCAGGCTGGAGTGCAGCGGCGCGGTCTCAGCTCACTGCAACTTCCGCCTCCTGGGTTCAGGCTATTCCCCTGCCTCAGCCTCCCGAGTAGCTGGGACTATAGGTGCTTACCACCACCCTGGCTAAATTTTTTGTGTTTTAGTAGAGACGGGGTTTCTGCTAAACGAGGATGGTCTCCATCTCCTGACTTCATGATCCACCTGCCTTGGCCTCCCAAAGTGCTGGGATTACAGGCATAAACCCCCACGCCCCACCCATACTTCATTTTTAAAGGTTAGCTTTCAATCATCAGTAAGAGCAGCTGCTTACCAGGGTGCTGTTCATGGACTTAAAGTGCACTAGGTGGATTTTTAGACTAGATGCTTCTTAGCACTATGATTCTATAATTCTATCATTTTGAGAGGCCAGAATTAAATCCCAAACCATCTCATATATGGGATGCAACTTTTGAAACCGTTGTGAGCTCTTAATACCTAGAAACAAACAAAAAAATTGAGCTTATATTTAAGAGATATTCAGGTAGGAGATAACTGTTGATTTTTCTGGCAAAATATTTAAACAGTATGTCTTCAAATCACTTCTGTGTTGCTAAATCTGTCTTAGAGTTTTGTTTCAAAGCACCTCTTCTTCTTTTCCCTTTTCTTATTAGAACCAGCAGTATTGCTGATCTGTTTCATTGATTCACCTGTATCTGTTGCTGCTTTTTAGACTTTTCCTCTTTAGTAATGTATTTATAGCTCTGCATATCTGCTTAATTTATGAGGGAAAATATAAAGGGCTGTTTTTTTGTTGAAGGGCCTGCTCCGTTTGGTTCCAGTTGGGTCAAACACTATTGCATGTATCGAAAAGCAGCGAAGAAGTTCAACATGATCCCATTTGAGCACAGATCTGGAGGGAAACTTGTAAGTATTTGATTCAACATAGAATAGATTTTAGTCTGTCAGAGGTAGTGTTGGAGGGTGTCATTTTAATGGTTTATATTCACTGATGACAAATTTTTAGTTTTAAAATCTTTGTTTTGTTTTTAAGTGAAATGGGCCAGAAGACAGCACAATGTATATGTTTTCTGAATTGCATGCTTGGGTTTTAAACCACTAGATTTTTTTTTTTTTGGTCTTCATTTAAGTTCTGGGATACATGTGCCGAACGTGCAGGTTTGTTACATAGGTATACATGTGTCATGGTGCTTTGCTGCACCCATCAGCCTGTCATCTACATTAGATAATTCTCCTAATGCTATCCCTCCGGTAGCCCCCCACCCCCTCAGAGGCCCCAGTATGTCATGTTCCCCTCCCTGTTTCTGTATGCTCTCATTGTCAGCTCCCACTTATGAGTGAGAATATGCAGTTTTAACCACTCGGTATTTTTTTAGGTGAACAATAGAGCCCTTTTATGTCACTGTTTAAGATAAAGGTAACATTGACAGCAAGCTTTCATGACTCAGTGGTTCCTCAGCATTTATACAATGGAGCTGACTTGCACAAATGTATTCATAGCCTAAAAACAAAGAAGAGTGATCTGTAATAAATTTTACTGTTGTTCAGTTGTCTTACAAAGTTCTCACATAGGTATTTGCAATGCATTTAGTTAACTGCTCCCCCTGAAATTAAAACAGCAGAGCGTAATAGTAAGAAAAGAGCAGGAAGACCTTACAGAGGTGGCTGTGTAGAAAGGTGATCTTTATATGTATTTTAAATGGAATCTGCAGCTTATTACAATAGTTAATGGTCTAGAAACAAAACTCTTCCCACCAATGTTCAACATAATTGATAACACATTTTTAAGAAAGCAGGTTAATTCATTGCTTGCTGGGTGAGTGGGTATGGTTTTGCTTAGGTGAATAAAAAAAACAAAACCAAAACCTAAGTTCACTTCTATTTACTTACACGATGCCTTTCCCTGAAAAATATTTAAAGCAGCTTTTAATAAAAACACATTTATATAATAATGAAAGAGACATGGAAAATTAGTCATGGTGAGGAGAAGGAAGCGAGGAGATGGCTCTTGAAGCATCAGGTTTGAGTCTGAGTTTCTTGTCAGAGCCGATTCAAGTCCTGAGATATTTCTGCTTAGTGATACCTTTCTGTTTTAGCCTCCAAATAATAATAAATATGTTATGGAATATAGCTGGAGATTTTGAATATTTGTATATCTTTTTTTTTTT
>NW_012112142.1:5162274-5189980 GCF_000951035.1 Colobus angolensis palliatus | reverse complement strand
GCCTGAGGCAGGAGAATCACTTAAACCTGGGAGGTGGAGGTTGCAGTGAGCCAAGATTGTGCCACTGCACTCCAGCCTGGGTGAAAGAGCGAGACTCCCTTCTCAAAAGAATCAGGAGAATGACAAAAATGTTAATATTTTAGATTCTAAATAGCATTTAAAAAGCCATTTTGAAAGAGGATAGGGTAAAGAGAAGGGACTTAAGATCTTGAACCTTGCTCCCCTACTCTCTAGTATAGAATGGCTGAGTGTTTATATGCTTATCCTGTAGGTTTTGAGACTGTTCAAAATGATTATTTGCAGGGAGACGGAGAGGTGTTCTTTTTGAAAGAATGTACCAAGAGGCATACTGACTCCATTGACAGAAGGTTTTGTTTTGACATAGAAGCTGCTGATCGGTAAGTTATTGGAATCACTGGACGTGGTGAAAGAGTCGTTTTAAAAAAATGATTAAAAAAATAGAGATTACTTGCAACTGTGATTTCCATGGCCTGGGAAAATGTTACCTTGCTATATTTCCAGGCTGTGTGTTCATTATAAGCCATTTAGTCTTGGTCACTGGGTTTAGCTATGGAGTGATAGTTTCATCTTGATTTAGTTAGGAGTCATTCTAACCAGGGTTGTCACTTAAAAAATAACCTTGGAGGCCAGGTGCAGTGGGTACGCCTGTAATCGTAGCACTTGGGGAGGCGTAGGTAGGCAGATCACCTGAGGTCAGGAGTTCAAGACCATCCTGGCCAACATGGTGAAATCCTGTCTCTACTAAAAATACAAAAATTAGCCAGGCGTGGCGGCGCACACCTATAGTCCCAGCTACGTGGGAGGCTGAGGCAGGAGAACCACTTGAACCCAGGGGGCGGGGGCTACAGTGAGCCAAGATGGTGCCACTGTACTCCAGCCCGGGCGGACAGAGTGAGACTCCGTCTAAAAGGAAAAAAAAAATTGCCTTGGAGCTTTTCGTTGTTGATCTAAGCCTAATTTGTAGCATGAAGAGAACAATGGCAAGAGGAACTGGGTGACAAAGCTAAAAAGGGGTGATGGGTAGCTATCTATTAATACAGAACAACATTCATTTGTGCTTGTGGGAGTGTTCAGTGTCTACATCCTGTACGTGATGGAGGGTCTTAAGCAAACTCCTTCTGTTTATTCAAAGATGAATTATTTTTTTTCTTATTGTATGACTTATAGTTATTTAGTTGTAAAAAAGTCTTTGCCAGAGAGGAAGAAGTAGAAGAGAAAGGTTTGTTTGTCATTATTACTACTTGTCTGGCATTAATTTCTATGTCCTCCAGTAGCATTAAGGAAAATCCTAGTGCTCATAGAATATTTACTTTTTAATGGCTGACAGTACAGTGATTCCTTGCTAGCCCTGGTTTTGGCAGTGGTGGTTTTTAGATAAGGCTGTTCTATGTTTGTATAACAAAAGCTTATGAGATTTGTTAAAGCAAAAGTTCAGGTCAGAACCCAGGAATACAAAAGTAATTAATGCTGCTTCCTCTGTTAGATGATACAGTTGTGTCTCTGGGGGTAGTGCAAAGAGGGAGGAGCAGTGCTTTTATAATAAATGAATTGAGGACCATTTATTGTACATAAAAACAGGCCCTTAAGCACCATGATAATTTTGGCACTACTGTGAAAAGGATGAGTGGTTAAATAAGCATTTTGCCAAGATAGGAAAAATATGGAAGAGAATGTCAGTGTAAAAGAGGTTGGATCTTGCTATGTTTCCCAGGCTGGTCTCAAAACTCCTGGACTCAAGCAATCCTCCCACCTTGGCCTCCCAAAGTCATAGGACTACAGGTCTGAGCCACCATACCTGGCCTAAATTTCAAGCCAATAAGAATTCTTCCCAACTTTAAATAGGGAATTAGTCAGTGTAACACAAGTCGAGCATACATCTGTGTGCACACACCCATGGGTAGCACTGGATTCCTTTCTGAGTGCCACTGTTGTAAATGCTTCCGTGTTTTATCTCAGCTGTTTCCTTGCCATAGCTCTCTCAGGTAGTTGTTACTGTTTCCATTTTATGATGAGAAACTGAGGCACAAAGCATTTGAGCAATTTCCCCAAGGTCACATAGCTAGTGGTAGTTGAAGAGCTGAGATTTGAACCCCTGCATTCTCCACCTAGAGCCCCGTATTGTACCTTTTTCTCTTTTCTTTCTTTTTCTTTGTTTCTTTTTTTTTTTTTTTCAGACGAGTCTCACTCTTTTTTCCCAGGCTGTAATGCAGTGGTGCAACCTCGGCTCACTGCAACCTCTGCCTCCCAGGTTCAAGTGATTCTTCTGCCTTAGCCTCCTGAGTAGCTGGGATTATAGGCGCACGTTACCACACCTGGCTAATTTTTGTATTTTTAGTAGAGACAGGATTTCACTCTGTTGGCCAGGCTGGTCTTGAACTCCTGACCTCAAGTGATCCACCCACCTCGGCCTCCCAAAGTGCTGGGATTACAAGCAAGAGCCACTGCGCCCAGCTTGAGACCTACCTCTTAACCACTGTGCTATAAGCCTCTGCAGATTACCATATGGTCAGAATGTTTTCTAAATAATTGACAAAGATGTGTTAGCAGTGCTGTCTACTAGAGAATATATTAAGTGAGGTGATTCTGATTAGTTTTGAAAGCAAGGTACGTCTATAATGTAATTCAATCACTTGAATCATCCAAAGTATCTGGTTTTCTCTGAGACCTTGATCATCCCCATTTTTTTTTTTTGTTAGCCATGATCCTTGCTATGATTGGAACTACTCTCCACCCCTCAAAGACATTGATGAGGGATTCCTATGGAGGTGCTTACACATGTGAAGGATAATACCTGTAGGGAGACTCTTGGAACAGGGGAGGACTTTAGGTTGGTGATCTATTCTAGTGGTTTTCAAGTGCTTTATAGGGAGACGCTCTTTTCAAATAAAATTTCATGTTAATGCATATGTAAAGCAAAAAAAAGTGGGTTCCCTTATTAAAGAGGCATAGGGGCCTGGATTCTCCCCCTTTTAGCTTCCCTCTTTTTTCTTGCAGAAGTCTCTAATTTACTTCCATTGAGGTCCACAGCTCCTTTCTGGGAACTCCTGGCGGGGGACCTAATCTAGTTTAGGTGGTTAAAGAAAGGCACACAGAGGATCTGACATCTAAATTCATAACTAAAGGGTTATCTGGAGTCAGCTGGGATTGAGATTCATGTGCCAGGTAGAGTGAATGTCGCATGTGGAGGCCTGGAGACATTGGAGGGCATGATGTATTTGAGACACCTAGCGTCACTAGTGCAAGAGCCAGAGGGAATGCGAGAAGAGGCTTGAGATGGGGCAAGGGCCTGAACTTGAAGTGTTTGCACTTAATCCATTAAATGGTTTTAAGCAGGGCAGTAAGTGACGATTATATTTGTATTTCTCAAAGCTCATTCTGGCAGAGTAAGAAAGATCTGGAGGTGGCAAGAGTGAACAAGAGAAGGTCATTTAAGGACAGGGTGAGAGGGCCAGGATTGGTGTGGTGGCAGTGGAGATGGAGCCAAGTGGGGTAGATCTTTGGGGATAAACGGATGTTGCAGTTAGAGGGTGAAGGAGTGGGGAAGGTTTCTGGCTTGAGTAGCTAGATGGTACCATTTACTAAGGTGGGAAACAAAGTGGGGGCATAAGGATGGGGGAAGATAGTGAAATTAATTTGGGTCATTGTATTAATTTTCATACTGCTATGAAGAAATACCCAAGACTGGGTCATTTATAAAGAAAAAGAGGTTTCATGGACTCACTGTTCCATATGGTTGGGGAGGCCTCATAATCATGGTGGAAGGCGAAAGAGGAGCAAAGGCACATCTTACATGGCAGCAGGCAAGAGAATGTGTGCAGGGAACTGCCCTTTATAAAAACCATTAGATCTCGTAAGACTTATTCACTGTCATGAGAACAGCATGGGAAAAACCTGTTCCCATGATTCAGTTACCTCCCACCAGGTCCCTCCCACAACACATGGGGATTATGGGAGCTATAGTTCAAGATGAGACTTGGGTGGGGTCACAGCCAACCCGTATCAGTCATGTTGAGTTAGATTGCTGTGGGTCATTATGAAGAGAAACCTGGGAGGAAATTGGGTACAGAGCTTGGTGGCTGTGGCAGCATTTGATTGGTTATTCATGTTTGACCTCCTGAAACTCTCCATCCTTTTACTTCCCTGACAGTTAACTATTCTGGTTCTCCTCAGATCTCTTGGTCCTCTCCAGTTCAGCTGTTGCTCCTTTAAATGTTGCCATTTCCTATAGTTGTTTTTCTGTATCCATCCATTCTCATGGTTCACACTGAAAGTATATCTCTCTGTAATACATAGTTTTCTTACCTTTTTCTGTGTTTTGAACTGCTTCTAGAATCTTTAGCTCCTTAATCCTGAAATCTGAGATCTGTAATGCTTCCAAATGCAAAACTTTTTTAGCACTGGCATAATGCCACAAGTGGAGAATTCGTACCTGACCTCATATGGTGAGTTGTAGTCAGAACTTTGTTTTATGCACAAAATTATTAAAAATGTTGTACAAAGTTAATTACAGGCTACATGTATAAGGTGTATATGAAACATACAGGAATTTCTTGTTGAGATTTGGTTTCCATTCCCAAGGTATCTCATTTTGTAAGTGCAAATATTCTAAAATCCAAAAAAATCTGAAATCCAAAACCCTTCTGGTCACAAGCGTTTTGGATAAAGGATACTCAACCTGTGCATTGCCAATGTTGCTCTTTCTACAATTCTTGGTAATTTCAATATGACTTTAGATGATCCTTTCAGCGCTTGGCATCTTGATTTGTTAAGTTTCTCTCCTTCAGTGACCTTATTCTTTACTGTACCTCAGCCATTTTTTCCGGTGTTCATTCCTTAGACCTTGTCATTGCAAGGAACTGTAGTCCTCAGCAATCCGCATTGCAAGACGTTCTCTTTCTGATACCACCTTCTTTCCTAATAAGTACCCTTAGATTCCCCAGTTAAGCCCTACAGTGAGTCTATTCGTGCATTCACTTTCTTCCTTAACTGGTTGAAATTTCTTAGTCACTCATCACAGTCCCTTTTTAATACCCTTCACTCCGCTGCTTCTTTCCTTCTTTATTTTGCTTGTTTGCACAATGCCAAATTACAATTCAGTTCTGCCTTCTCTCTTTCTAGAGTAGAGAAGCAAGTTCTACTGTATTCATGGGATCACTTCAGATACATGACCACTGTCCTCCAATAAGCTATTCATGGTAGCCACTGATCCTACTGTGTTTTCTTTTTCTTTTTTTTTTCTTTGAGTTGGAGTCTCTGTCACCCAGGCTGGAGTGCAGTGGCACCATCTCCGCTCACCTTAACCTCCGCCTCCCGGGTTCCAGCGATTCTCGTGCCTCAGCCTCCTGAGTAGCTGGGACTACAGGTGTGTACCACCATACCTGAGTAATTTTTGTATTTTTAGTAGACGGAGTTTCACCTTGAACTCCTGAACTCAAGTGATCTGCCTGCCTTGGCCTCCCAAAGTGCTGAGATTACAGGCGTGAGTCACCCTGCCTGGCCCATGCTGTGTTTCCTTAGTTCCTATATAGTCGCAGTTGAATATTTTTTATTTTCCTCTCTCTCTTAAGCTTTGACACTGCCTCCCTTTCCTGATGACTTTGTGTCCTATTTTGTTGTGAAAATAGAGGCTGTAACAAGAGCTCTTTCCTGCTGTAGACACCCACCTCCACCCTCAGTGCCCAGACACCCTGCCTTTCCTCCCTGCCTGTGGGAGCTGCCTGTGTTCCTGATGGAGGCCAACTCCTCTGTTCAGGTGTTTCCATTTCCTCTTCCCATCCTCTGTCCGCTGCTCCAGGATATTACTCAAGCAACTCTACTTTTTCTTTCTTGTTAACATTAGTTTTGCCTCCCAGCAGCATGTGAAATGCTCTTATTTCATTCATCTTAAAATACAAAAGCTGCTACAGCCACCATCACCAATGAAACCACCCTTCCCTTTCATTTACTGCCCATTTTTTAACTCTTATAAACAGCAGCAATTCTTCAAAAAGCTGTTCTGTTTATGGCCTCAAATTTCTTTCCTGGCCAGGTATGGTGGCTCACGCCTGTAATCCCAGCACTTTGGGAGGCTGAGGTGGGCGGATCACCTGAGGTCAGGAGTGCAAGAGACAAGCCTGACCAATATGGTTAAACCCCATCTCTACTTAAGTACAAAAATTAGCTGGGTTTGGTGGCGGGTGCTTGTAGTCCCAGCTACTCAGGAGGCTGAGACATGAGAATTGCGTGAACCTGGGAGGTGGAGGTTGCAGTGAGCCGAGTTGGCACCACCGCACTCAAGGCTGGGTAACAGAGTGAGACTCCATCTCAAAAAAAAAAAAAAAAATTTTTTTTTCGTATTTCTTTCATCTTCTCTTTTGAACTGTATACTCAGGCCTTTGCCCTTTCTCTCCACTGCAGTTGTTTTTGTTGAGGTCATCAGTGGTCTCCCTGTTGCTGTGCCTGGTGGTCGATTCCCAGTACTCATGGTCTTTCCCCCACAGCATCCCTGACATGGCCCATCACTCTCTCCTCCATCATACGCTTGCTTCAAGGACAGCACACCTCCCTCTCGCATCTCTGGCTTCTTCACTTTTTATACTCCTTTGCCAGTTCTTAATTTTCCAGATCCCTGGATGTTGGAGTTCTCTGGGGTTCAACCCTTCATTGTTTTTGCTCTTCACTCACACTTTTTTATGACCTTGTCCAGCCTTACGACTTTATGTGCCATCCGTATGTTGGTAACTTGCAAATTTATTATTTCTACCTGGATCTTGTCCCTGACCTCCAGCTTCTTATATCCAGCTGCCTACTCAGTATTGCTTCCGGGGTGTCTAAAAGGCATTTCAAACAGTGTAGATGTGGGGAATGGTGATTGTTCTTTGAAAGTTTTCCCGTAAGTCTTGGGAGTGGGAGGGGGGTAGTTACATTCCTCTAACATGTTACATAGGTATATGAATTCATTCCTACCATATAGATACTAATATATAAATCTTTATTTTTCCTTAAAAGTTATACATGCTTATTTTAAGTCTGAACTTTTTCTAAAGCTCCTTGGTTAACTTGGAAAATAATTTTCTTGGTGTGTTCATATTCTTTAGTCTAAAAGATCAAGCTGCTTTTTAAAAACAATGACAGACCCCCCCTGCCTTTTAATGGTTTATTTCCTCATTTCTAAACAGAGAAACATCTATTCTGGTTTGCTGTTACTAGTAGATACTGTTTGGGGTCCCTTAATTTCCTGCCATCTCCCACAGTCTGTGTCTTAGTCTCGTGTGGAGCAAAATCTGCTGGCAGGAGGTGAATATGCTTTGAGATCTGTAATTTTGGGGCTTCGAAAGCATTATTTAGTGAAAAATGTGAATGAGATAGGCTCTTGTCTACTTTCCTGATTCCTAGGTAGAATCAGGAATCAGGGAATTATAAGTAATTTGTTCCTTGTCTATTAGATTATGAATTCCATGAGAGTAGGAACACTGTTTTACTTAGTGTTACTTGGTATCACAATACCACATGTAATGCTTTATACATGGTGGACATTTATCAGATTTGTACGGGATTAAATGAAATTGAATTGTTGTTCCCAAGTGACTGAACTGTGATTAGATTCAATCAAGCAACTGTCAGTCAACTGTCTTCTTCTTCTGCACCACACTGCTATACTGTGAGCTCTAGTGTCTTCATTCTGCTTCAAGAAAAATAAACCTAACTTGTTGTGGAGTGTGTGGGTATTATAAATGGATTTCTGCTGCAGTTTGTACAAGGTTCGTATTGGGTACCTTCTTTTTTCTTGAGATGGAGTTTTGCTCTTGTCACCCAGTGTGCAGTGCAATGGCATGATCTCGGTTCACTGCAACCTCTGCCTCCCAGGTTTGAGTGATTCTTTTGCCTCAGCCTCCCAGGTAGCTGAGATTACGGGCACGCACCGCCACGCCCAGCTAATTTTTGTATTTTTGCTAGAGATGGGGTTTCACTATATTGGCCAGGCTGGCCTTGAACTCCTGACCTCAGGTGATCTGCCCACCTCTGCCTCCCAAAGTGCTGGGATTACAGGCATGATCCACCACACCTGGCCCTCTTAATGGGTACCTTCTTGTAGCAATTTTGCAGTTGATTGTATATGTCTAATATAAACGTATTTTGTTGTCTTTACAAGGACCTGTTTTTGCTATTTTTTTATTTCCTGTGTTGAAAGAGCAGCCTGGTAGCATTTTGAAGTAGGTGATAGCACAGTGGAGCCGGGGCTTGCTTTTGATCTGTGTAGACATAAATCAAGAGCTTTTACTTATTTGTGGCATTATTTCAGATCAGATTTGGTTGCATATAACAGAAAAAGGCAAAATAAAATGGCTTACACGGGGTTAAAGTTTATTTTTTTCTCTTGTTTGGGAAGCCCAGAAGTTGCCAGATCACGGCTGATATAATCCTGATCTCTCTCGAGCATGGTTTAGTTTTATCGCCACTCGAGGCATGAGACAGAATGTGGCACTGTTCCATGTATCACACAGCACTGTCTCTGGTTGTAGAGACATTTTCCAGTGGTTGCATAGACTACTTTTGCTCACAGACCATTGGCTGGAATGGAGTTATGTGGTTACACCTAGTTGCAAGGGAGGCTTCTAAATCCTAAGGTTGGGAAATTGCTGTCTTTTGTTTTCAGAGGTCCATGTGTTGTTCTAGTACTTTACTATTACGGAGAACCAGTGGGAGAATGGCTAATGGAGGGTGGGGTGGAGCCCAGCTAGCCATTACTACTTTATCAATGGTTAGATGGATGTGTGCTTCATTTTTTTCTCCCTCAATTTACCAAAAGGTTACTTTGAATTTTTCTTAGCTAAGAGACAGTATTTAAGGCCACAGATTTGAAAATCATGTCTGATGAGGGACTTGTTCCTAGAATATAGAACCATTATAACTCAGTAATATATAGACAAGTAACAATGAAATGGTCAAAAGACCTGAATTAGACATTTTTTCAGAGAAAATATGCAAGTGGTTGCCTGGGTGCAGTGGCCCATACCTGTAATCCCAGCACTTTGGGAGGCCGAGGTGGGCGGAACGCCTGAGGTCAGTAGTTGGAAACTAGCCTGGCCAACATGGTGAAACCCCGTCTCTACTAAAAATACAAAAATTAGCTGGGTGCGGTGATGGGTGCCTGTAATCCCAGCTACTCAGGAGGCTGAGGCAGGAGAATCACTTGAACCCGGGAGGCGGAGGTTGCAGTGAGCTGAGATCACGCCATTGGACTCCAGCCTGGGCAACAGAACGAAAAAAAAAAAAAAAAATCACAAGTGGCCAATAAACACATGAAAAAACGCTTAATATTGTTAGCTGTTAGGGAAATGCAAGTCAAAACCACAATGAGATATCACTTTTTACCTACTGGAATGGCTATAAATAAAAAGCCAGGTAATAACAAGTACTGCCAAGAATGTAGAGAAACTGAAATCCTCATACACTGAGAGTGAGAATTTAAATGGAATGCTGCTTTGGAAAACAGTTTGGCAGTTCTTCAGAAAATGAAACATAACATTGCTATCTGACCCAGAAATTCTGCTCCTAGCTATACATTCAAGATAAATGAAAGCATATGTTTACACAAAAACTTGTGCATGAATGTTCATAGAAGCATTATTCGTAATAGCCAAAAAGTAGAAACAACCCAAATATCTATTAAGAGGTTAGTGGCTGAATGTGGTATAGCCATACGATGAAAAATTACTACACGCTACTGTATGAACGACACTCGAGAACATAATGCTGAGTGAAAGAAGCCAGTCATAAACGGCCATGTACATACGATTCCATTTACATGAAATGTGCAGGACAGATACATCTATATAGATAGAGAGTAAATGGGTGATTATCTAGGTCTAGAGGTTTGGAAAGAAATGGGAAGAGATGGCTGATGGGTACAGGTTTTCTTTTTACTTCCTAGGGTGATAAAAATGTTCTAAAATTGATTTTGGTGATGGTTATGCAATTCTGTGGATATGTTACAAGCTGTTGAACTGTACATTGTCAGTGGGTAAGTTTTATGGTGTGACTTACATCTCAATAAAGCTATTTTAAACAATGGAACACAGCTGCAGATAAATACCATAGCTAAAAGAAGGGTCTTAAATCACTGGAAACTATCACTACATGACGTCAGCCACATTTCAGAGACCATGGGCTGTGAAATGATTAAGTCACTCATTTTTTTAGGTTGGAGACATTGTATTTTGTATGGATGTTTTCTCCATGGCAAGCTGTAGTCTGTCAGGAGGTGTAGCTTCCTTCCCTGAAGGGTGAAATATCACCCTTCCCCCGCCCCAACAATTGTGTTATATAACATGCTGTTAGCTTCGTTGGCATGCTTGCCACATGCCACTTTGTGCTGTGACCCCCCCACACATTTACTTGATAAATAATTATCCGTTCTGTGAAAGTTCTCCCACACATCGCATTCAGGCACTGCTTACAGAAAATGCTTCCCGTTTTGCTCTCGTTAATCTGACATTTCAAATATTACATTTGGTTTCATTTTGCCTGGTTCCCATATCACTCTTGAAAGGGTGGCAAGATGCTTCTGACTTGTAGAATTCACTCATTTGTATTTTTATGTTGAAGAAGAGAGGAGGAAATCACTTGTGTATCTGAAGCATTAGGCGTTTTAGAGTGATTTTATACCAGCAACTTTATTCAGCATCTGTTTGCACGGTTTCTCACTTTAGAAGAGTGAGTTAAGAGCATGTTGCCTTCAGAAGTCCATGCAATTTGACTGAATATGAGAATGTTTATGTAACACATTAACTGTACTAGTATTTGTAAGCGTTTTATAGAGCCTCACATCCAGGCACCTAGACAGTTGTTGACTGTTTTTGCCACTGAGGATACAACAATAAACTAGAAACTAAAAGACTTGAAATTAAGGGAACTCAGAGACCAGGAAGATTTAGAAGCAAATAACAGTTTAAAGGTCTAAGGTGCTGTGGGAGATGAGCAGCATGGGGGAGTGTGGGGTTGGCTAGGAGAGCTTACTAAAGAAAGTGATTTCTTAAATTGACTCTTGAAGATTAGGTAACCAGTTTGGCGACTCAGAGGAAGGGGGGCCCAAGGCAAAAAGGAATCACAGGAAGTATGGAGAACACATGTTGAGATAATCCTTTAAGTCAGAGGTTCTCAACTGTGGGTGATGTTGCTCCCAGGGGACATTGAGCAATATCTGGAGACATTGATATAATGTATTTTAACTGTATGTTTTGGGGCTGGGGGTTAGAGGAGGGCAGAGAGTTGCTAGAGATACCTAGAGGGTAGAGGACAGCTGTGTTGCTGAACACCCTCCAGGGCATAGGGCAGGCTTCTGCAACAAAATATCATTTGGTCCAAAATGTCAGGAGTGCCACTGTTGAGAAGTCCTAGATTTAATGCATGTGATAAGACAGAGACTCCTGCAAATACTTGTGGAATTGAATGGAAGTAAACTGTTGTTGTTGTTTTTTTTTTTTGAGATGGAGTCTTGCCCTGTCCCCCAGTCTGGAGTGCAATGGCATGATCTTGGCTCACTGCAACCTCTGCCATCCCAGGTTCTAGCGATTCTCTTGCCTCAGCCTCCTGAGTAGCTGGATTACAGGTGTGAGCCACCGAGCCCAGCTAATTTTTGTATTTTTAAATAGAGGCGGAGTTTCATCATGTTGGTCAGGCTGGTCTCGAACTCCTGCCCTCAGGTGATCCACCTGCCTCAGCCTCCCAAAGTGCTGGGATTACAGTCATGAGCCACTGCGCCTGGCAGGAAGTAAACTTTTTAAATGTAAATTTTTTTATGTAAGTGGAATTATACCTTTTATTGAAATATATATATATTTCAGTATATATAGAAATAGATACATTTCAATATATACAAATATGTATTTCTATATATAGAAATATGTGTTTCAATAAATATAGAAATATATATTTCAATATAGAAATATGTATATTTAAATATATGTATTTCAATAAAAAGTAACCATAGCTTAATTTGGTTATAGGATAAGCAATGAAGTAAAGCCAAATGGAAAGGGCTCTGTGTCTTGACTCTTCTGTGTGATTTGTTCAATGATGATCAGTTATTCAAGACTACCAAGATACCAGTGTAGAAAGAAGAGCAAAGAAAGTTATTTTAAAAGAATTTTATTGGAACTTGCAGAACATGGAGTGGGTAGAATTAGAAACAGCATTTCTAGTATATAGGTATCTGTGTTTTTCATAGAATGTAAGAATTTTCCCTGAGGATGATATTGTTGATGGTGATGTATTGAAAGACACATTTTGCCGGGCGCGGTGGCTCAAGCCTGTAATCCCAGCACTTTGGGAGGCCGAGACGGGTGGATCACGAGGTCAGGAGATCGAGACCATCCTGGCTAACACGGTGAAACCCCGTCTCTACTAAAAAATACAAAAAACTAGCCGGGCGACGTGGCGGGCGCTTGTAGGCCCAGCTACTCGGGAGGCTGAGGCAGGAGAATGGCCTAAACCCAGGAGGCGGAGCTTGCAGTGAGCTGAGACCAGGCCACTGCACTCCAGCCTGGGCGGCAAAGCGAGACTCCGTCTCAAAAAAAAAAAAAAAAAAAAAGAAAGACACATTTTATATTGGCTCTGATATTTAAATGGAAATCTGAATTGACATTAGTATGGATTTATTTTTAAACTGTATGCTGAAGGATATTGGAGCATGGGCCATAGAAAAATTTTTAACTTTTCTGAGTAAAGCCAGGATAAAATGTTTTGTACAAGAGTTTGTGTGGAGATACATTTTTATTAATCTTGCATAAATACTTTGGTGTGGGATTGCTCAGATATGGTATATGTATGTTTGACTTTTCAGGCAATTAAGGTTACAATGTAATTTTACCCTCCCACCAGCAATGTATGAGAGTTCCATTTGCTCCACTTCCTTACTAACCTTTGGTTATGTTAATCTTTTTCATTTTAGCCAATTTTGACTAGTGATGTTGAGCACTTCTTCCTGTGCTTATTGCCATTTATGTTAATTCTGTCATGAAGTGTCTATTAAAATCTTCTGCCCCTTTAAAAATTGTGGTATTGGTCTTTTTGTTACTGAATTGTAGGAATTCTTTAGAAACAAATCATTTACCACATATAATGTGAATATTTTCTGTGATCTGTGGCTTGCCTGTTTTTTTTCTTCAGTGTCTTTTGATGAGAACATTTTAACTTGAAGTTGAATTTATCAGTTTAAAAAATTTTATTAGGGCTTTTTGCATCAAGAAATATTTTTTTTTTACTCTAAGGTTTTGAATAAATTTCCCCATGTTTTCTTATAAAAGCTTTATAATTAGTCCATGACTCATGAAGATTTTTGGAGGATGTATGGTGTGAGACATGAGGGTTGAGGTTTATTTATTTTTTCCCCAGGTAAATAGCCGATATTTCCATCACCTTTTCTTGATAAAGGCTTTCCTCTCATTTAATTGTTTTGGCATCTTTCTAAAAAATCACTTGACTGTGCATCTGTAGGTCTATTTCTAGATTATTCTGTTGCATCTCTTTGTTCTTTTGCCAGTAACACACTTACCTTGATTATTGTATCGTTAGTCAGGTGGTACAAGTCCTCTGTTCTTTTTAAAACAATTTTGGCTATTGTAGGTCCTTGGTGTTTCCATATAAATTTTAGAATTAATTTATTTTTACAAGAAAACGCGCAAACCCATAGGTCAATATTGTGAATACAGAACCTTACAGTTCATGAACTTGATTTTCTGTTTATTTAGATTTTCCATTTATCCCAGTAATGTTTTACAGTTTTCAGCATAGAAGTCATGGGCATTTTTTTTTTGGTGTTAAATTTTCCTAAATATTTTATGTTTCTGCATGATAATTTAAAATGATATTTGTTTCACCTTTAATTTGCAACTGTTCGCTATTAGCATGTAGAAACATACTTGGTTTTTGTATCTTACAATATTGCTAAGTGCACTTATTAGTTCTGGCAGTTTCTTTAGGATTTTTAAATATACACAGTGCTTTTTTTTTTTTTTTATATGTGATAAAAACAGCATTAGGGCCAGGCATGGTGGTTGACACCTATAATCCCAGCACTTTTTAGGAAGCTGAGGCAGGAAGATCACTTGAGCTCAGGGTTAGAGACCAACCTGGGCAATATAATGAGATAATGAGACCCTGTCTCTTTAAAAAAAGAAAAAAAAAAATTAGCCAGGTGTGGTGGTGTGTGCATGTAGTCCCAGCTACTCAGGAGGCTGAGATGGGAAGACAGCTTGAGCCCAGGAGGTTCAAATCTGCAGTGATCCATAATCGTGTCACTGTACTCCAGGCTGGGCAACAGAGCGAGACCCTGTCTCAAAAAAAAAGACAGCTTGATTTCTTCCTTTCCGATCTGTGTGCTTTTTAGTTTGTTTACTTGTCTGTCTACACTGCCTGAGATTGCATGTAAAATGTTTGACAGAAGTGGTGTTGTTGGCCATCTTACCTTGTTCCTGATCTTATTAGGAAAAGTGTTCATTATTTTACTTTAAAGTGTGACATTAGCTGAAAATTGCTTCTAGATGTCCTTTTCATTTTCAGGAAGTTTTTATTCCCAGTTTTAAGCATGAATTGGTTGGAGTTTTGACAAAATGTTTCTCAGTGTCTATTGAAATCATTAAATATGTTTCTTTAATCTTTGGATATGTATTACACTGAATTTTGTAAGTTAACCTCACATTCCTGAGATTAAACTCTCCTTGGTCATGGTGTACTAGCTTTTTGTACACTGCTTCATCCATTTTGCTAGTATTCGGTTAAGGATTTTTACATTTATGTTCATGAGAGATATATGTGTTATGATCTTCATTTTTAGTGTCCTTGTGTGATTTTGGTACCAAATTGGTATTATTGGTACTAAGTCATATTGGTATTAAGTGTTTGAGGTAATTCACCTGTGAAGCCATCTTTGCCTAGAGTTTTCTTTGTGAGAAGTTTAAAAATTTTTAATTCATTTTATCTAGAGGATATAATGATACTCAGATTTCCTATTTTTCTTGGGTTTTGATAAATTGTGGTTTTCAAGGAATTTATTTTCTCTAAGTTGTTGACTTTATTGGCATAAATGTCATATCAGCTTGTTGCTTTCATACCTATAGGATTTATAATGGTAACCCTTATGCTTGGTAGGGATTTTTGTTTCCTATTTTCTTGATAGAGGTTTATCAGTTTTGTTAATATTTTCCGAGAATCTGTATTATCCACTTTTTACTTTATTCATTTCTGAATTTCTTTTTTTTTTACTTTGCATTTAATTTGTTTTTCTTTTCATTCCCTAAGTTAGCACATATCATTAATTTTACACCTTTTTTTGAGGTGGGCATTTGAATCCATACTTTTCTAAGGACTGTTTCAGCTTGCATTCCACAAATTTTGATTTGCTTTTATTACAATTCAGTTAAAAATAATTTATTTCCTCATGTGATTAGGCTGTAGATTGAAAACATGTGATATTTAGAAGTGTTTTTTAAAAATTCCAAATGGCTGGAGATATTCCAAATGTCATATTATTGCTTTTTTTCTACTTAAGTACTCTTGGTCAGAGAAAACACAGTTTATATTCTATCAATATGTATTGCATATTGAAATAATTTTTTTGCATGTGTGTATATTGTCTTAATGACCCTTTTATGAAATATCTCTCTGTGCTAATAATTACCTTGAAGTCTACCTTCTGATAGTAATATAGCTACACTTGCTTTCTTATACTGTTTGTACAACACATCTTTTTTCATCCTTTTCCTTTTATCTGATTCTTTGTTTAAACTTTTTTTTATAAACAGCATATAATTGAGTTCTGTTTTTAAAAATTATGTTAGCCATTGCTTTTTAATCAGAATTTTAGTTTATATGTAAGAATTATTTTATTATTATTATTATTTTTTTAGAGATGGGGGTTTTGCTGTGCTGCCCAGACTGGTCTTGAACTCCTGACTTCAAGCCATCTTCCTTCCTTGGCTTCCTAAAGTGTTGGGATTACAGGCATGAGCCACTATGTCCAGCTGATCCATATATAATTTTTGATATGTATGGGCTTAAATCTGCCATCTTGATTTTGATTTATAGTTTCCATGTTTGCTTTCCTTCGTTTTTTGCTGTTGCTTTTTCTATTGATTTTTAGTTAGGCCTTTTAGTGTATTTTTTAGATAGTGTCTCAGAGTATAACATGCATTTAAAAATAATCATAGTATCTGCCTTCTCAAAAATAAAGACCCTAGAACAGTGGACGACTTCCAATCATCCTTTTGCTCTCTGTGCTCTTGTTATTATATATTCTAATTCTACATACACTATGAATGTGGGAACTACATAGTATTTGAACTACATATTTATGAAGTAATTATACATGACTACTTTTACTTTATGAAATCAATAATCAGTGGTCTTTTAAAGAAATTTATTGTTTGTTTACATATGGGTATATGCATACATATGGGTGCAACTGTTTGGCCATATTTTTTTTTTTTTTTTTTGAGACGGAGTCTTGCTTGTATTTGTCCTTTCTGGTTTTCTCTATTCTTTTTTGCAAAACTGGGTTTTTATTTTGTTCCATTTCTTCTAAGTTCCTTAGGCTGCCTTTAGTTTGAGCATTTCTTATAATGCAGGGCTGCTAGAGAAGACTTCTTTCCTATTTTGTCTGTGTGAAAATGTCTTTTATATTGCCTTCATTTTTGATGGATATAGAATTATTTTCGTAGATTTCCCCTTATACATTTTAAAGAAGTCGTTTCATTGTCTTCGGGCTTCCATTTATTTTCTGATGATAAGTTATCCATTTTTCTTACCAGTCTCTCCTCTCTCCTCTGTCGTCTTTTTCTCTTGCTGCTTTCAGGATTTCTTTTTAAATAATTTTTATGATTTTTTGTTTTTTTGCCTTGCCCAGGGTTCCATTGAGATTCTTGGATGTGTAGGTTTGATATTTCTTACTACCAGGTTTAGAAAATCTTAGTCATTATCTCTTCAAATGTTTCCTCCATTTTCTGTTTATTTTTTGGGATTCGAGTTAACTTACGTTAGAGCATTAGAGCATTTGATGCTGCCCCTGGAAATTTCAGATTCTCTGTTTCAATTTTCCCAGCTGATTTCCATTTGTGTGTGTTTGGATCTTTTCTATCGACCCATCTTCAAAACCATTCAGTAAGTCTCTAGGAAGTTTCAAACTTTCCCACGTCTTCCTGTCTTCTTCTGAGCCCTCCAAACTGTTTCAGCCTCTGCCTAGGTTATCTTGAGAGAGAAAGAAAGAGAGGGGTGGGGTGGGGTGGGGTGGGTTGGGGAACTGCCACACACTTTTAAACCACAAGATCTTGTGAGAACTCACTCACTATCAGGAGAGCAGCACGGGGGAACCACTCCTGTAATCCAATCACCTTACAACAGATCCCTTCCTCGACATATGGGGATTACAATTCAAGAAACACTCCAGGCAGGCCATGCTGTCTCTGAGTAGGACACAGAGTAGGTGGATATGAGTAGCCCCTCAGATCCACCACAGGACGGTCTCTCGGTCCTGCTCTCAGACTTCCTCATGAGCACTTGAGATCCCACAGACAAGAGTTGGAGGGCAGGTTCAGACTCACTTTGTGTCTAGGACTCCTAGGAATTCTAAACCATCACACCAGCCTGTGTTCTACCTTTAAAATTTTGTTAAAATTCCACTGTTTTGTCTGTGATGATTTCCTATTTGTCTTACTGCTCCACCATGGATGAAAGCAGCTGGGGTGTGTGTGTGTGTGTTTGTGTGTGTGTGTGTGTGTGTGTGTGTGTATGTCTGTGCCTATGCCTGTGTCTCTGTGTCTTTGTATTCTGTCCAGGGAATGGTTTGTCACTCTTTGGATTTTCATTCATTAGGTCTTTTTTACATCTTTGCTCTTAAATGGGTTTTTGTAAAACAATGATTTCATAGGTTCTCCATCTTGTTCTTACTGGTAGAGTGGGAATGATGTTCTCTCATAATTTTTTACATGCCAGATGGGAGCAACAGTTCTCTAATGATTAATAGCTTGAAATCACTTTCATTGGAACATATAATCTTCTGACTGTCGTTGCTCATGTGCTCTGTTTGAAACTTTTTTTTTTTGGTGGACAGAAGAAAGAAGTTACATAAAGACTTGACCTTGAGTAAAACTAGGCAACATGCTTTTGTCATCTCTGAAAAAAATGCACGATTCATAGATTTATACTTTGTTTTTTTCCTAGAAACCCTATGAGAAACTGATTACATTTCTATAACTTTAAAAACTTTTTTTGGCTTCAGCAGTTTCCCCTTCTCATAATAAAATGTAGGGCAGAACTTGTTACATGCTGGTTTGGTTTTTTTCTTTTCCTTTTTCAACATTCCTCTTAGAAAAGCAATAGAATATTCCTGATTGTTACCATTATAAGTTTTGGTACCTGCTTCTTTGTTTATTCACTTAATAGCTCCTCTATTTACAATAATGTCTCCTTAGACTTGTGAATGTTTCTCTCTGCTTTTTTCTTTGTGTATTTTCCGAAATTTATAAGCTCAGTAATCTGTCACTTAAAACGCAAGGGTAAAACCTGTCTTCTACATGGTTTGATAGAGCTATAGAACATGCAGTTGAAAGAGACTTAAATAGATACGGAGTGAAATGTAGAATACAGATATTAGGCAGTTTCTTATGCTTGGGCTCAGGGTAGTGCCTGATTGGTAATAGCATGTAATTGTATTTGTATTTTTTTTGAATGAATGAATGAAAAAAACAGGTTGAGATGCTGGTTTATGAACTTCAGTTCTTTTATTCTTAGGAATTCTTTTTAAAAGAATTTATGATTTTAAGAACTTGTTTGTTTCTTCAGAATCCAATTCCCAAACTTACGTACTACAGATAATAAGTAGGGTTTTAGATAAAGATTATCCTGGCAACTTGCCCCTTTTCACCTGGTTTATTTTTTCCTTTACGAAATTTATACTTCACGAAATTTGCCTTTTATTCATCAGGAATCAGTTCTGACTTGCTGTGTGTGATGAGTTATCCAGAGCTTAAAATGGTATCTGGAACTCAGTAGGTACTCAGATTGTAGTTTGGTTGAAATGAATTATTAGGTGAGTAAGAAAATGGCAGTGTTCTCAGATGAACCAGTATAATCCATTGCAGCAATATGGTTCCAACAACCCTCAGTCAGAACTTTCTCAGTTCTCATTCTTGCTCTAATGGAGTCACTAATGTTATCTTAGCTTCTCCATGAAACGAATATATGATTGGTATTTTTTGCCTCCTTCCTTCCTTTCCACCCTTCTCTATCTATAAATAAATTAAAAACAACAACAACAACAACAACAACAACAAAAACAACAACAAAAAACCGCCTTGAGACAGGTTCTTGTTATTTTGCCCAGGCTGGTCTCAAACTCCTGGGTTCAAGCAGTCCTCCTGCCTCAGCTTCCCAAAGTTTGTTTTTCATTTAAATGCAAATAATCCAATATACTTTGTAAAGTTTTCTGTTCTTTACTATTCTGAGATTTCACCGTATTTCCTTTACCTCCATTAAATTTTATTAATAAAATATGTCCTTTGTTTCCAAAACTACAGAATTTTTATATTTTGGTTTAACACTGTGATGCTGTTGATTCTGCAGTTTGAAATGTGTCCAGTGTTTCTCAAAGTCTCATTCTTTCTTAGTGATGTCCTAGCAATTGATTATTAGAAAAGAAAAACTTGAGAAATTCGAAATGGTTGAAACATGTTCTAGCACACGTTTTATTTTTCCAACACTAATGCTTTAGAGGCAGGGAATCAGTAAATAGAAAATGAATATAAGCAGTCTTTGTGAGAGGATGGGAACCCAGCCTTACTTAATACTGGTGGCTGATCCCTTTAATGTAAAAGTAATGCGTTGCAAGTGTGAAGTGTTCTGAAGAATGTATAGTGTGATGAGTTAATTCTCAGTAGTGGAACTGTTTTGAGTTATTGTTACATTATTTGCCAAAATACAAACAAAGGAAATTCTTTCCTTGTGGATGATCCATTTCTACTTAATCTCTCATCTTTCAACAAATTTGTTTTCTTCTGTCTTCCGCAAAGGGCTGTGTGGCTCAAGTTTGAGTCATTGTGCTTGGAGGCAAGACATAATAATACTTTACTTTTTATGCTTCTTTGGATTTTTATTCAGAAATAATATGGCTGTTTGATCTGAAGCCTGATAATTGGTTTTTCTCTTACTTCAGTATTTATACTTCTAGTCATAACGCTTTAAGCGCTTCATCATTCAACAGTTATTTCTGTGTTTTAGGTTACTAGAATCAGTCATTCTTCTTTCTGCCCAGCATCTCTATTTGCTCTTCTATGTGTCACTGGTGAAGAATATACAACCATCTATCTTGAGTTAATATTATTTTTCCTCCACATATGAGCATCAGTGGAAAACTTTAGGGGAAAACAAAAAGAAACTAGAGACGACAAGGAATTTTCTGAGACTCATGGTCTGACTTTGAGAGTGTATCAGGTCCTTACTTGCTACATTGGTTCGTGGTTGTCACTGATTTCCTTTACTAGTTACTGATGGTATATTGTAGTTGACCTGTCTTCTATTTGTTATTCTTGGAGCAACAGCTTTCATACTTATTATTTTGTTGCCAGGGCATGTAGAAGCACTTCTGGAATATTTCCCGAGCCCATTCATTGTTTCTTTTTTCATTTTTGCTATCCTGTATCATCCTTTTAGTCTTTTAATATTTTTTTACAGTCAAGTCTTGCCTATCTTCAGTCCATTCTCCACCCAGCAACCAGACTGTTCATGTACAATTTTAACCTGATCTGGCTATTCCCCTACTAAAAACCTTTAGTGGCACTTAGGATAAATTAAATCCTTAGCATGATGTATTAGTTCATTCTCACACTGCTGCAAGAACTGCCTGAGATTGGGCATTTTATAAAGAAAAGACGTTTAGGCCGGGTGTGGTGGCTCAAGCCTGTAATCCCAGCACTTTAGGAGGCCTAGGCAGGCCGATCACCTTGTCACGAGTGACCTGGTCAGGAGTTTGAGACCAGCCTGGCCAACATGGAGAAACGCATTTCTACTAAAAATAGAAAAACTAGCTGGGCATAGTGGCTGGGCACCTGTAATCCCAGTTACTCAGACACTGAGGTAGGAGAATTGCTTGAACCTGGGAGGCGGAGGTTACAGTAAGCCAAGATTGCGCCGCTGTACTCCAGTCTGGGAGACAGAGCGAAACTCCATCTCAAAAATAAAGAAGGGAAGGGGAAGGGAGGTTTAATTGACTTAGTTTTGCGGGGTGTACAGAAACAGGAGGCATGGGTGGGGAGGCCTCAGGAAACTTACAATCATGGCAGAAGGCAAAGGGGAAGTCAGCCTGTCTTACGTGGCCAGATCAGGAGGAAGTGGGGTGGTGGGGAGTGGGAGGGGCTATATACTTTCCATCAGCCAGATCTTGTGAGAACTCTATCATGAAAACAAGAAGGGGGAAGTCTATTCCTATGATCCTGTCACCTCCCACCAGGCCCCTGTTCCACCTTTGGGAATTGCAAATGCTACATGAGATTTGGGTGGGGACACAGAGCCAAAGCGTCCCACATGGCCAGGGAGGCCTTGTGTGGCTGGACTCCAGCCTGCCTCCGCAGCTTTCTGTTGTGCCAGTCTCCAGCAGGCTCATGGCGCCAGTGAGGAGGCTGATCTTAACTCCTCCAGAGTGTGCTTTTGGTCTCCTATGCCACCCTCTCGGCTTAGAGGACAACTCTGCATTCAAAAAAAACTTTCCTGAGAGACAACTTTTTAAAGAGTAGTTTTCAGTTCACAGTCAAACGAGGAGGATAGAGATTTTCCTTATTCCCCCCGACTCTCACGCATGCATAGCCTTCCCCATTATCAACACCCCCACCAGAATGCTGCATTTGTTAGAATTGAGGAATCTGCCTTGACATACCATAATCACCCAAAATTCGTAGTTTACATTAGGGCTCACTCTTGGGTTGTACATTCTGTGGGTTTGCCCAAATGTATACTGAATGTATCCACCATTCTAGTATCATACAGAAGATTTCACTGCCCTAAAAAGCTTGTGCTCCACCTGTTCATCCCTTTCCCTCCAGTCCCTGGCAACCAGTGCTCTTTTCACTGTTTCTGTAGTTTGACCTTTTCCAGAGTGTCATCTACTTGAATCACAAAGTATGTAGACTTTTCAGATAGGCTTCTTTCACTGACTAGCATACATTTAAGCTCCCTCCATGTCTTTTCATGGCTCAGTAGCTCATTTCTTTTTAGCACTGAGTGATACTCCATCGTCAGGATGTACTACAGTTTTATTCATTCACCTAGTGAGGACATCTTGGCTCCTTCAAAGTTTTGGCAGTTGTGAGTCAAACAAAATTTGGTAGTTGTGAATAAACATCCATGTGCAGGTTCTTGTGTAGACATAGTTTTCAACTCCTTTAGGTAACTACCAAGGAATGTGACTGCTGTGTCCTATGGTAAGAGTATTTTTACTTTTGTAAGAAACAACCAGACTTTGAAAGTGTACCATTTTGCATTGCCACCAGCAGTAAATAAGAGTGCCTGTTGCTCCACATCTTCTTCAACATTTGGTGGTGTCAGTGTTTTGGATTTTGGCTATTCTGATGAGTGTGTTGTATTTCATTTTGATTAGCCTTTCCTTAATGACATCTGATAGTGTGCATCTTTTCTTAACGCTCCTCTGCCATTTGTATATTCATATGTATATCCCTTGTGACCCAATAATTCCATTTCTTGATATATACCCAAAAGAATTGAAAGCAGGGGCCTAAACAGATATTTGTACATCCATGTTCATAGCAGCACTGTTTGCAACTGGCAAAAGGTGGAAGGAACCCAAGTGTCTCCGGATGTTGTGAATGGATAAGAAAAATGTGGTATATATACACACAATGGAATATTAGGCTTTTATTTAGCAATTGAAAGTTACTGTTCAATGGGTACAGAGTTTTAGTTTTGCAAGATGAAAAAAGTTCTATTAATGGATGGTGGTGATGGTTATGTAACATTGGGAACATATTTAATGCCACTGAACTCTACACCTAAAAATGGTTAAGATGATAAACTTTAGGTTACATGTATTTTACCACAGTTAAAAGTAAAAAAAAAAAAAAAATAAAGAAATGAAAACAAAAACTTACCATAGTTAAATCTTAGGAAAAACTTGCCTTTTAGTGACCAAGGGGTAACCTGATCTGTTACTGGTGTCTTTCAGGCCTGGCGTTTCCTTGACCATGCAGGCATTTTCCGAAGAGGAAAGGAAGCAATGGTTGGAAGCTCTGGGTGGAAAGGAAGCTGTAAGAATAATCAATGGTTGAGTTTTATTTCAAAGCCTTTAGAGTTGACTTGCATTTGTTTTAATGTTATTTTTGTGTAGTATTTGAGAAAAATTCCCTGCTGAAACAGGTATTCCAAAAATCATCTTGGAAGCATTCAACATTCTAGTAACTTGGCTTGGGCAAGCAGCAGTACATATAAGACTGGCTATCATTAGTTTTTATTTCTATATTTTCTTGACTTGCTACTCTGATTTGCTTTGCTTGAGGAAGTCATCTAAATTCTCAATTTCATCTTTCCTACTTGACAGTACTTTGGGTGATGAACACAATAAATGTCTGCAATGCATTTTGATCTCAGTGGAGACGGAACAGGAAATGTGAGACCAGGCAATATTATAAGTGACTGCTGTAATTATTTTGCTTTGATATAACAATTTAAACTTTCATCTAGTGGTTTACAGAATACAGTATTATGTAGCCTTAGTGAATGGGCCTCTGTATTCAGAGTGCTTTGAGGAATAAATTGAAGGTAGTGGTAGAGATCCAGAGGCACCAGGATTCAGTCTGTTGGCCACTATTGAAGCACTACTTTCATTTTGGTGGACTAGTGGCTTTTGAGAGTTGAGAATTTGGCACACGATGTATTGGGGATTTAGTGAGGATAATGATAGAAAACACCACAGAACCAATTTAAATAAACTCGACTTAAAGTATTATGTATGACTCTAAATAAACTGCCATTGCAGGTACCAGGCTTATCTGGAAAGCATTTGCTAGTTCAGCAGTGTTGAGGACAAAAAAACCAGAAAGAGCATGGTTTGAAAGTAGAGGAGGTATCATCTACAGCAGAAACAGATTCAGAATAGAGCTTATGAAATGGGCAAAAGCTAATGTTATCTCGTGGTAACAGCGCATGGGTGGGTGGATAGGAAACGAGAGCAAGGAGGCTGATCAGCAGTGCGTGTGGCAATCTTGAAGTACTTGGAAAATGAAAACCCAAATTAACATAGTATAAAAATTGATTCTATATTGGGGAATGTATCACTCTTACACTAAAAATAAAAAAAAAGCATCTCGGTCAGATTTGGGTGCCTTCTTACCATATTTGGGATGCATTTAGCCTCTGTAGTTTTAGTTCGATTGATTGATTGATTGATGGAATCTCGCTCTCTTGCCCAGTCTGGAGTGCAGTGGCATGACCTTGGCTCAGTGCAACCTTTGCCTCCTAGGTTCAAGCGATTCTCCTGCTTCAGTCTCCCAAGTAGCTGGGATTACAGGTGTGTACCACCATGCCCAGCTAATTTTTGTGATTTTTAGTAGAGACGGGATTTCACCATGTTGGCCAGGCTGTTCTTGAACTCCTGACCTCAAATGATCCACCCACCTTGGCCTCCCAAAGTGTTGGGATTACAGGCGTGAGCCACCACACCCGGCCTTATTTCTGTTTATTCTTAATTTATTGTTGAAATTTTTAGCTGTGAATCAAGAGTATTTCCAGTGTTTATGGTTACTGAGACTGCAAAACAGGTTATACTAATCTTCTTTAGTAAAGACAGCACGCTCACTAGAATGTATCTCTCCAGAAATGCAGGAAGTATATTGGATTTGCATCCATTAAAATACAGAAAAAAAAATAGTGGTACTTTGGAAAGTGAGTTTGCATAGCAGAAAGACTAAGTCATTGAGAAATGAGACTGTTGCCAATGTCAGCGTAACCTTGAAGACGTATAAAACCTCTCTTTTAGTCAGGAGCCAAGTGATTAACTCAGAGATACACAGACAAAGGCAAGTCTGCAGAAGAACAGTATTCAGCTATGTATTTATATGGCGACACTGAAGGGACTGCATATTTTTGTTGGGTGTTGTAAGCCTTGCAAATAATTTGCCAGCCTTACAGTTCTTAAAAGTTGCCTGGAATTATCATCATGCTATTTCTGTTGTAGTTACCTAAATTATGGGCAGGAGTTATCTCTTTAGGTAAATACTGATTTTTAGAAATAGTGGTGAAAACATGAGCTCCATCTTAATGGTTAGAATACAGCAGTTTCTTTATCACTCTATAGCTGTACAGCTGAGTATTTCAAGTATACACAAACTTTCAATAAGTCCCTTAAGGACCCTGCCCCCTTTATCTTATTTTTGCTTATTTAGTATCCCTCAGGGAGGGAAAAGTGGTCTCAGATACATTCCTTTTTGTTATTTATCTTTGCATCTGAGCATATGATAGTGTGTTATTAACTGAGAAAACAGTGCACTGTCTGCCTGAAGTTAGTGTTGGATCCCACATATTTAGAGCTCACTCCCACAAGACTGCTCGACTTCAGATGCTCATCACAAGTCTGGACCCTCCCATACTTCTGACTAACTGGCTATAAATTGAGGGTTCCCATGAACCCTTCATCAGTTTAATAATTTGCCAGATTAGCTCTCTGGTGGGTAGGGCTGAAAGAAATATCACTGGGTCTTTGTGGTATTCAGCTGCATCCTGAGATGGACTATCCAGGGCCTCTATCAGAAGTCACCTCATTATAAACTCACCTGTGACCAAAAGGATCTTGTTATGAATAACAAAAGACGTTCTTACTATTCAGGAAATTCCAAGAGTTTAGAAGCTCTGTGTCAGGTGGGGATGAAGACCAATTTCTTACTCTGTCACATTAACCAGTATCAAGCTTATGAAAATGTGTGTTTTTTTTTTTTTGTATGGTCCTCAGTGTGCCTACTTGAATAATTTTTGCTGATTTAAAAAATACTGTTTTTCTATTCTCTCTTTTATTAGCTGTCCCATAGTTTTAATACAGCGGTCATCCCAAGACCAGAAGGAAGTAAGTGCTCATTTATAAAAATGATTGTATCATCCTTTTCCGTCTATTACTTTGTGTACATTATGGATGTCAAGCTGTTGCTGGGAGCTTACTTCTCTGCACCCTCTATTATATAGAGGGGTATTACATGTGATAGTCCTATATTGCATGTATTCTGGTTTACTCAACGGGGACCTCCTCAACATTTCTTGGACTACTGTAGCCCTTGTTGATCTTTCCCATCTGTGGGCTTTTCTTTTCTTTTTTTGATACAAAGTCTTGCTTTGTCACCCAGGCTGCAGTGCAGTGGCATGATCTTTGATCCTTGCAGCTTCAACCTCCTGGGCTCAAGCGATCCTCCCACTTCAGTCTCCTGAGTAGCTGGGACTACAGGCATGTACCACCATACCCGGCCAATTTTTTTTATTTTTAAATTGTTTTGTTGAGGCGAGATCTTGCTATGTTGTCCAGGCTGGTCTCAAACTCCTGGCATCAAGTGATCCTCCTACCTCTGCCTTCCAAAGTGCTGAGATTACAGGCGTGAGTCACCTTGCCTGGCCTATGAGTGTTTCTCTTTAAAACGAAACAAAAAAAAAATTTCTCTACATTTCACTTCTATGTTTATTCACTTTGATTGTTATGTAACAATCATATAAGAGTTTCTAGTATGCAACCTTGAACTTCCTGTCTGAGTTGTTAACTCCTGTGGATAGGAGCTGTTTATAACCAGGCCCTCTTTCCTACCCTTGATATGCTTTATCTTTGTGGTGTTGGACTACAGGCTATGCAAATAGTTTATCAGTGCACCTTGGACAATAGCAACAACAACTAAATATATTCAAATATTCGAGGACAACGATCTACACATGCCACTCACTGTCTGTACTTGAAGAAAATGAAACATGCCCGCTCTGTACCCTTGATTTTTTTTTTTTAAACTGACATAAAAATGTGATCAGATCTGCTGGGTTCCTGATGAATTTACTTTTGACATATTTGGAGAAATTAGGCTACATCTATCAAATGTCCACAGTTTGTAAACACTGTGATTATGTAACATAGGATTCCAATATAATTGTGATCACTTGAGCCAGTGTTTGAATAAAAGACAACTCTTGTACCCTGGCAGTGGCGACTGACAGGATGCCACGAGCAGCACATCCCCTGAGGCACCTTCTTACCCCTCTTCCTTCTTCTCTTCTCCCTCTCTCCTTTGTTCTGTTCTTCTGACACCTTTCTTCCTTCCTCCCTCTTCCTCCTCCCTTTTCTTTCCTTTCCTTCATTCCCTCCTGTCCCCTTTCTCTTTCCTTCTTTTCTCTTTTTTCCCTTCTTATTACAGAGACTTTAAAACATATCTTTTTAAGAAAACATAGTTTTGCTAAGCAGAAATAAATGCTCCATTTTATAAAGATTTGTGAATACTGGATTCTTGAGCAGAAGACCACTGCCCAATTCATTAAAATTCTTTTCAAGCTTAGCATTATGGGTTATGTATGAAGTTTATATTCATGGATTGTTCTTGTAACCCTTCTGAGAGCCAAGGATTAATGTTACTGTTCTCTAGGTTCTAAACGCAGTGGCTAAGGGTATTTTTCTTAATTTTTTTTTTTTTTT